>NC_142928.1:179394619-179554619 GCF_046866305.1 Octopus bimaculoides | reverse complement strand
AAGTCTTCAAATTTCGAGCATGGTCCTTCTGATGGGCTTTTACAAAGTCTTTGATTTACCCAACTTCACACCCTGGAGAAGACACTTTCCCAAAGTCGCCTGCAGTAGGCTCAAACCCAGACCCAGGTGATTCTGAAGCAAACCACTTGGCCTCATGACTCTCTCTCTCTCTCTCTCTCTCTCCCTCTCTCTCTCTCTCTCTCTCTCTCTCTCTCTCTCCTTCTCTCTCTCTCTCTCTCTCTCTCTCTCTCTCTCTCCCTCTCCCTCTCTCTCTCTCTTTTTAAGGCCATCCAGATCTACATTATTCAATGTTTCCTTTATATTCTAATGTAGTGGGTGTGATTTGGCTGCTATTCCTAGCAGATCAAGTGACAATATCAAAGCTCTTTCGTTGGCTTTTGGGATAGGTCATCATGACGACAGAAAGAAGCGGCCAACTTTGGTATTATATATGCCTTAGATACATTTTATCATTCCCCCACCCCCACACACACAGCACTGGAGAGGTTGTCCCATGAGAGAACAATTAAAGAATTCTCTCTGCCTTTTATTGAGCGAGATTGTTGCCAGTGCCCCTGGACTGGCTCCTGTGCAGGTGGCATGTAAAAAAACACCATTTGAGCATGGCCGTTGCCAGTACCGCCTGACTGGCCTTCGTGCGGGTGACACGTAAAAGCACCCACTACACTCTCCGAGTGGTTGGCGTTAGGAAGGGCATCCAGCTGTAGAAACTCTGCCAAATCAGATTGGAGCCTGGTGTAGCCATCTGGTTTCACCAGTCCTCAGTCAAATCGTCCAACCCATGCTAGCATGGAAAGCGGACGTTAAACGACGACGATGATGATGATGAATAGAACAACTACTCTCAAGGATATTCTGTGATGTGGCTTGTGGTGTCCAGATTTTTTATATTTGTGTGTGCGAGTGTTTTTACAAGTTGGTTGAATGAATTTGTTATTTTATTAATATTTCAAAAGCAGGATTATTTAAAATACAATTGTCAAATGGTTTTCTTTTAATAATCATCACTGTGTTTTGTTTTGTTTTGTTTTATTTTATTTTTTTTTTTGTCTTGAGATGTAATATTTAAAAGACATCTGAGATTACTTGGGCAATCCTATTGATTGTTAACTAATTTACATATTAGTCAGCGTTATTATATGCTTTTATTATTAAGCTTTATATCAAATTGGTTTGATATAATAATCTTATATCATGCTTTAGAAGTTAGTAATAATGTTTAGCAAAAGTTAGGAAATTGAGTACAAAGTGTGAATTCTCCAAAGAAAACTAATTTCAACAGGCAACTCATTTAGTATCTCTAAAATATAATCTTTTTTGTCTAATTTATTATTTTAATTGCAAGTTGTCTATTTGTTAGCCAATGAGCTTCAAATCCCAGTTACTGACTCAATTTTCAACATTCTAATCTAATTACTAGTTCTTTAAAATATAGTTAAATTGCTATTTTTTTTTATTATTATTTTTAATTAAATTTTTTTTCCCCCTGAATGTTTTATTTATTTATTTATTTGTTAATTTGTAGCAAATCATTTTATTAGTTGAATATCTTTTATTTTCATATTTATTAACACTAACGACTCAGAAGTGATTCATGAGATGGTTTGAAAAGGAAAAAGCATTCAAAGCATTTTATTGAAACAGTTGAATTTGCCTGTGATATTGTACGATGAGTAATGTCTGTGTGTATGAAGACCAAGGACAGTCTTCTCATCTTTGATTAACTTCCTTTCTGCTCTCTTTTATGGCTTAGATGCAATTTCACTTCTGTAAGAGTCACTTCAGAAAGTATAATCAAGGTTATTTATAGCAATCATTTAACTATAAGAATGGTAGCTAGTGTTATATTGAAGTTATGATTCTCTTAAATTATTACCCTCGCCTCCACCTTCTTGATCCCACTCCTTGCACATATCTTTAGTCACTAATTGTCTTTTAATTTCATTTTGTAAGGCATTTATGTCAATAATCTTTCTTTTTGCTGTTTGTTAATCTGAAGCAGAATGACAGTTCCCATTACCATTTTAGCCTCTCTTACACTGAGCAACCATCTTATTTAGGTGAAGTTAGTGTGGTTAATGTTTAATATGAATTATTGCTGCTTGCTTGATGGAGGGGACATATAGACATCAATGGAAATCCTGGAGTGATGTATGTAGTTCTAAGGCTGGAAGAATGATCAAAGTGTTTTGTGTAGAGTCTAAAGTGTATCTAGTGGATTTAATTCCTTGCAAACCATTGTTACCTTTGCAATTAATTAAATCAAATCTAAATTATGACATATCTAATAAATAACATATGACTTACATATACTCAGGCAATAAATATCTTCTATACCTTGCTTCTTACAGCCCTGCTCCACATATTTGTAACACTGCTTTTCGAATGGATGGAGAGAGAGGGAAGGGGTAACTAATTATCATCAAAGCTTCAATTCTTTAAACCTTTGCCAACCTCTATGAACTTTTACTACAATGGCATTACTATCTTCACTGCATAATTATAATAGTCTTGTAATCCTTAATATTTAACCCTTTAGCTTTTAAGCTGGCTATATCCAGCCCGAATATTCTACTGGTTTTATGTTAATACTGGACAGATCTAGCCTTTCATACCTACCCTACAATGTCATTCTAAAAATAAACAATCACATCATTGAAACCTCAAAGATACAAGATAATGCAAAATTAGTTCATGACAATGTGAATAAATAAGCATTACATTTGACAGAGTAATATGAATGCTATAGTTAGTTGTTGGTGAAGTGATGGTTTATTGGAATAAATGGTAACACAATACATTTGTTGCTCTATATATGTAATACTGAGTTCATACAGTTTTTTTCCCTTAAACACTAAGCTTGGTTACCACTTTTCCAATATCATTTGGCAACTAAATCTTATTTGTACTTTGCAACTTTTATTACTACGAGATGGCCATAAGATATTTTGCAGTACTTTTTCCCATCACTATAGCGTTTCTTTAGATACCATTTTAAACCAATGAAAAAGAAATACACTCCTTTAGAAATAGAATCACTTTGCCAAATATAAAGTTAGAGTTACATTAGGAACCCATTTGATAAAATAAAGTACAAGTCAGGCCAATTTAATTGACTGTACCTTCTTTCCAATTTTGTGGTCTTGTACCATTTGCTAGAAACATATATTTACTTCAGCAACATTTGGTCCTGCAGTTTTATCAGTTGATCATAGTTGAAAAATAAAAATTTCTTATCTTTTTATTTTATTTTCTTGTCTTAATTCTAACTAAACTGTTTGTAATGACATTTACTTTAGTCATCAAATGTCAAAAACTGTCTATTCAACATTCATAGCCTAGTTGGTTTGGTAAGCAAACTACTGACTAGCAACCTGGTCTTTCCACTCTATTTCTTCATTTACCAAATATAGTTTGTCTCAACAATTTCATGGCAACCCCCCCACCTCTCTCTCTCTCTCGTTCTCTTTTTCATTCCAAAATGAAGAGTTAGTAGTTTGTTTAAAAAAAAACAAAATAGCTAAGCCTGTAAGTGGTTGTAGACTGGTGCAATTTTATGAAGAAAACAACTGGACATATTGTTTAGTACATGAACTAGAAGAGTGAGAAAATAGGTGCAACAGGTAGTTTGATCAGCCTGAAATAACACTTTGTTTTCCAACAGCTTTCTAGCTGTTGTATGTACAACAGTGGTATCAATGGTAGCAGCTGCAATCATTGTAACTTATATAAATGATGAACTGTTAAACTAAACTACTTTTGAAACAATTTATTGTGTGACATAACACAATTTATTGTATGTTCATTAAGGCAGAAGTAATAATGTTGGACATGTTTTATTACATTGAAAGTAAAACAATTTGTTGTGACTGAGAAACTTCGAGTTAGCTCTGATCATAGTAGTAATCAGCTGACTGGCTAGGCACAACCTAGAGATCAATTATGAACTTTGAAAGAGATTTGGCTGCCAATTCTAGCAGGTCATGGATGCTTCTATATTGGTTCAACTGTTTTATCTTGTTGAAGGGATTAATGACTCTTAATTATGGGCTGAATCAAATTGAAACCTACAATTTCAAACTAATTGTTTATTATGGAAACAAACAAAATCTAAAAGAAATTTTAAACTAACACCAGAAACTTTATGGAAGAAATTTAATTTTAAATACTCTCACTATACTTTATGTTATGGCAGAATACACAAACTTCATTACAAAGTTGGCAGAATGTAAAGCTTTCCTAAATATTACGTCAATCCACACTGCTGTATTCTCACCTTGGTTCTAATTCAAATGTTGTTATTAATTATTATCAAATGTATTGGTGATGTTAATCCATAAACTGTAAACAAAAAAAATCTCTAGCTGATGGCAGCTAGCAGTTTTTTTTTCTTCCTTTTTTTTTTCTTTTCCCACTAAATGATTGCTATTAAAATGTTGGCAACATCTGTCACTGAAGACAGTTAACAGCATTGCTTCTTGGTAAATCCTTGTTAAACTGCTTGAGGTATTTGTTGCTAATGACAGTTGTTAATTGTTGCTAAGCTTCCTATTAAAATACCTCTAATGACAAGTAACAATGATACTACAATTAGAGGCTTGTAAAAATGCTTACAATGAATGCCATTTATTCTAATTGTTCCTGCTATTCATAAAAATGAACAACTCCATTATAAATGCATTTATTCCTAGGTAGTGAAATACTATAGGTCTAGACAACAAGCATCACTTAGCCATTCACAAAACAAGAAAAAAAATGTATACATGTTTAAATGTTAGGCCATTCATATATAAACTGTGTCACCTCTCACACTCTAGAGACACTTCATCATCTTTTGAGCATGTATTTTCAAGACATAGATAGATTAACCTTGGTTCTATGATATAAAGTGCCTGTTTTAAAGTGATCTAAATTCAAGTCTTCCATCAAAATTTTATGTTAAATTATACTCCAAGCATCAGCTTAAGACGATATTAATTTACTAAATTCTTCACTATTTTCAAAATTAATTGGTACAAAGGCAGTGATTTTCAACAAAAGTATGGCAGCAAAAGTGTTAAATAGATCTGCTCACATAATATAATGTTCAAAATAGACAGAGTTCCCTTTGCATGTAAATGAGATAATTTTATAGTGTCTGAAAGTATCAACTATACCAGCTAAACTGTATAAATTTCCTAGAAATACAAGGTATTCTCTGAATTAGTAAATACAATTCTAAAATCATTACAGGATTTAAGATAGCATTCCATATTGTTGTTTACTCCTATTTCTACTCTGGTCAAGCAGACAGATGTCCAAATGCATTCCAGCTGTGATCATCACATCATTTTGTATATCTAGGAATATATTGTTCAATGTGTCCTTTTTCCAAGACAGTAGGTTGAGATTTGAGAGTGATTTGACTGCTACTTCTAATAAGTCAAAGATCATGTAGAGCAAGATCGGCTACCATGCACCAAACTTTTCATGCATGAGTTCAAATGTGTCATACAAGATTTTTGCTCACATTCGATTCTTGTATAAATTATAGTTAGTATTTTTACATGATATAATGATTTAATATTAAAAAACAAAACAAACAAACAATCTAAACATTACTTAATGAGTCTGTTTTGATCTTGCCAAGCTTTTATGCTTTGGAGAAAAGTCAATATGTTCCATCTGCATATTGCTAGGTTTTTCCATGATTTGTTCATTAAGTTAAAATGGGCTTATAAATGCAGTCTTATATATATAGCTAAATCACATAATTTTTACAACATAATTTGTAAAATTGCCATCATCCTTGATATTTTCACTTTACTTTTTAAAGTGCAGAAACTTGTTCTAATCCTAATTTTCTAGTTGAAAGAGGAAGAGTTTTAATTTCATCTTGAATTTACTGATGCCATTTACTAAACTAGGAAACCTTCCTTTTCTTGCTCTACACTTTCATATTTAGATCATTCAAACTACGGGGTTACACTAGCAAAAAAATGCTAAATCAAATAGTTTATTGATGCCTCATAAAAGGTTCTTTCTACAAGTAATTCCTTTTTCTTTTCTAGAAAATTATGAACAGTATTTTTTAATTTCCAAAATCTAATCAGAACTTATCCTATAGAGTACAAGATCACTTATCACTATAGAGTACAAGATCACTGATCTTGTTTGTTTAATGCTCTAGCTCAGATTTTATTCATGCATTTCACAGCCATTAACTGTACGTTTAACATTTTCCAAACAATGATTTAATAAATAGTTCATGTCCTTATTGTTTATTGAATTTAGTGAATATTGAATATCAAACTTTTGTTTGTGTGTATTTATTTGTACACACACACACATATGGATGCATATCTAAGATGAAGTCCACTGCAAAATATTTTAGAAGTCGCCTGATAGTATTGGTTTCGAATTTTGCCACTGGACCAGCAATTAAGGGAGAGGAGTTAAGTTGATTGCATCAACCTCAGTTCTCAACTGGTACTTATTTTATGAACCCAGAAGGATGAAAGGCAAAATTGACCTTGGTGGAATTTGAACCCTGTACATGAAGATGGACGAAATGCTGCTAAGCATTTTGCCTGGCATGCCAATGATTCTGGCAGCTTGCCACCTTCAGTTCATCCAATAATATTACTACGATGAACTGTTTATGTGATTCAGTATGTTATCTTTTACTTGGGCTGCGGTCATGCTAGGGGCACCACGTTTAAGGGCTTAGTCAAACAAATCAACCCCAATACTTATCTTTTTAAGTTTATAACTTATTCTATCAGTCCCTTTTGCTAAACTGCTAAGTTACAGGGACATAAACAAATTCACAATGTTTGCCAAGTAGTAGTGAGAGACAAGCATAGCACAGATGCATTTGCTTGCACACACGCTCTTACTTGCTCCCACACATGTGCGCACATGCACACGTACACACACACGGGCTAGAGTAGAAGATACTTTCTCAGAGGTAGCAATAGATGTATTATACTGATGGCTAAATCTTTATAAATATGCCCAGCTAGGTAATTTGAGTCCAATATTATATTAATCCTTCATCAGTATATTTCTGTAGGCACAATCATGATTCTTTGTTAAGAAGTTTGCTCCCCAGCAACATGGTTCCAGGATTAGTCCCTCTGCATGGCACCTTACGCAAGTGTCTTCTACTAGAGCCTCAGGCCAGTCAAAGACTTGTGAGCGGATTTGGTTGACAGAAACTGAAAGAAACCTATCACGCGTGCGAGCGTGTGTGTGTGTGTGTGCATTTGTTCCCCCACTACCACTTGACAACTGGTGTTGGTTCATTTATATCCCCGTAACTTTGCAGTTCAGCAAAAGAGACTAATAGAATAAGTACTAGGATTAAAAAAGAAAAGTGCTGGGGTTGATTTGTTTGACTAAAACTCATTAACGTGATGCTCCAGTATGGCCACTGCCCAATAACTCAAACAAATGAAAGATAAAAATTGATACGGTAAAAGCTGTATAACCTTGAACATACATTTCTGAAATCTTATTTAACACTCAACAAATCAACAGCTACCAAAAATTTTCTTTTAAGACCTGGTTTGCATTTAAGTAAAAAATATTTTTTGATCAGTAATGAAAAATAAACAATGAATTCATTGAAGTGAAAGAGAGTAGAAGAAGGGAGATAAGTGGAATAGAACATTTTGGGATTTTCTGATAGAAATGCAAAAATTTAAAAATTGAGAATCAAACACGTTACTTTACTGCTTTATATATACAAATAAATATCATATAAAACTCCCCTGTGAGATGGCAAATATTAATATATATGGTAGTTTCTGAATAAAAGGTGGACACACAAACTCAAATTTGTGTGTGTGTGTGTACATTGTGTGTGTGTGTATGTGTACACATGCTATACGCGCACGAACATCTAGATATATGTGTATGTGTGCGTGCGCGTGTGTGTGTATTTATATATATATACATAGACACACATGTATGTGTGTGAGTGTGTATATACATATTTGCACGTGTGTATAAATAGTGGGAGACAGAGACTGAAGGGAAGAGGGTAAATAGACATGTACATCTATACATATCTAGCTATCTGTCTTCATGTGTATGGTGTGTTTACTTGCATGTGTGTGTGCATTACCCCCCCCACACATGCAGATATATTTACATGGTCTCTCTTTCTCTCCTGCACATGCATGCACATATATACACACATCTGTCTTTCTGTCTAATGCATATTAGATAGCTAGATAAACACACACACACACACTGAAAAACAAGTACCAGATGATTGGTGGGTCTCAAGTGCAAGGTTGAAGAGAGCAAAATGGGCACCTAAAACAATTAGTAAACACATGCTACATGTGAGTGATGGCTGGTATGCATATCTATATATATATATATATATATGTATGTATGCATGTGTGTGCACACATACATGAATAAAAAAAATAAATGCATACATACATGCACTGTGTTATTTCTTTACTACCCACAAAGGGCTACACACAGAGGAGACAAACGGATTAAGTCGATAATACCGACCCCAGTGCGTAACTGGTACTTATTTAATCGACCCTGAAAGGATGAAAGGTAAAGTCGACCTCGGCGGAATTTGAACTCAGAACGTAGCGGCAGACGAAATACCGTTAAGCATTTCGCCCGGCGTGCTAACGTTTCTGCCAGCTCGCCGCCTGTGTGTGTGTGTGTGTGTGTGTGTGTGTGTGTGTAAATATGTACATGTGTGTGTGTATGTAAATATCTATATGTTTGTGCATGTGTGCACACATGTATTTATGTGCATGAGATTTTATTTCTGAGTGTCTTCACTTGGACACTACTTAGGTGATAGTGTTGTTGTTATATTTGTGTCTCCCATAAACAATATGACCTATTGCTTCGTGATTTCTTTAATTTTAGTGTATTAATGACCAGTGGAATATAAACACTTTACTAAAAAAAAAATTAAAATAAAGACAGGTAAGAGTTGGCAACAGGTAGGGTATCCAACCATAGAATATTGCCTTAGTAAATCTTATTGAACCCTCTGCTTGCATGGAAATAGCAGACAATATCATTGATGCTGGTGAATGGCAGTGTTAGCAACAGTGTGTGCTCATGTATTTGACACTCACTGGCAGTATAATAATATAAAAACAAAGGGGGGAGGGTTAAGTTTTAAAAAAAATTTATCTTAGCCGCTTTATATAAAAAGTACTGGAATCAACATGATTGGCTAAAACCTCTGATGAGTTTTACCCTAGCATCATCACAGCCCAGTGACTGAAACTAATAAAAGAGTGTGTGTGTGTGAGAGAGAGAGAAAGAGAGAGAGAGAGAGAGAGAGAGAGAGAGAGAGAGAGAGAGAGAGAGAGAGAGAGAGAGAGAGGTTGCATGACTTAATATCTAGAGTGTTGGGATCATGATCACAAACAAGGTTGTGGGTTTGATCCCTGGACTAACACTTTGTTTCATGTTGCTTCAGTCCACTCAGCTGTAAAACAAGTATCAGAAGACTGCTTGTTGCATCCCAGTCTCCCTTCAGCTGCCACTTTTTTGATGTTTGACTTGGTCACATGTGGTGGGGGTGAGGAGGGTGTTTATATCTGCTTGTGACTACATTGTCACCTAAAACAATTAGCAAAAGCATGGTACATGTAAGTGATGGCTGTTGCATGTGCACACACCCATGCACACATCATCATCATCATCATCACCGTTTTGACATCCACTTTTCCATACTTCCATAAGTTGGATGGAATTTGTCCAGGCAGATTTTCTATGACTGCATGCCCTTCCTACTGCCAACTCATGACTGCACATGTTCTCATAGAAGTGTGAAAACGGAGGACACTATTCCTATGATAGTGACACTCACATAATCAATCATGCGATATCAAGACAGGGAGACACCAACTCTCTCTCTCTCTCTCTCTCACACACACAAACACAAGGGCTTCTTTGAGCTTCTGTCTACCAAATCATCTCATACGACTTCTATTGGCCCTAGGCTATAGAAGAAGACACTTGCCCAAGGTGCCACACAGTGGACTGAACCTGGAACCAAGTGGTTAGGAAATAAGCTTCTTAACTACACAGCTATGTTATGTGTATATATACATACAGGTTGGTATGGCCGTGTGATTAAGAAGCTTGCTTCCCAACCATATGTGTGTGCACACACACATGCAGATGCATGACCAATCTTGACTGGCCATGTATGCACAGGTCAGGGCACGATTTTTTGGGAGGAAGACCTGCAGTTTTCCATATATACAAGCCTCCCCTACTCCACGACTTGGATGTTTAACCAAGACAAAGACAACTGTCTTGAGAGCTGATATCCCTTAGTAACACTGCCATTGTAGGGTTGCTATTAGAACACAAATGGCCGGAACAGGCATATTGCCTGACCTCCTAATAGTTTTGCCAATCTACTGGCCTTACTTGATACTTTTTTATTGACCTCACGAGGATGAAAGGCAAAGTTGACTGGATTTGAACTGAGTGCAGATCAAGAGACATTCAGCCCACTGCTCCAACAACCCTCACCAGTTCATTTTACACACACACATACATTTGCATGTGTCTTATTGTTTACATTATATGTTAATTCATTACAAAACTGAGTTTTGAGTTTCTATTATAAACAAATTTATTGAACACTCTAAGTGAATCTCACACATAAATAATATCTGTCTTTGAGGGGTAAATATTTCCATTAATATCATAATAGCCACTACCTGACTTTCAATTTAATATTAAATTTTGGATGAAATTTGGGATGTAAAAAGCTCTTGGCTTAAGTTTTACATTCAGAGAGGCAATGTCTGAAATGCATGTGTGCGTTCGTGTGTGTGTATTATATATATATATGTGTGTGTGTGTGTGTATGTGTATGTATATATATATATATATATATACACACACACACACAATGACAGAGAAGGGGAAATGATGTTTATGAAAATTAAAGTTAGCTTATCGCCCTGCAAATTGTGTAGAGAGCAAATTATTTATTCTTATCCATTTTCCCCCATTAGATCTACATTTTTGGATTGGTTTGTCTATTTAATGGGTGCTTAACAATTCTGTTAAATGGTTTCTCTTTAAAAGTTACTCATTTTTCAACCAGCCATCTCCTCAGATGTCACCTTTACCATTATATTCTTTATTCTTTCCATATAATTTTCAGTGCTCTTCTCATCACATTCATTCTACCATTTTAGCTCATCTTTAAACTCTATCTATTGCACATCCATTAGATCATTGTTATTTCATTACCTCTAGCCTTCATACATGATACAACTTGCTTTTATACACATATGCTTTCTATAATGGCAAAACGATACTTTTATTCACACCATATCCATGGAAACTAGATTTAGCTTCTTCTTATCTATTAGACATTTTAAACAACACTGGATGCTTTCAGCAGTTATATTAAATCTCTAACCTACAGACTAATGTTTTTTTCTTCTTTTTATTCAGCAGATATAGTATATAGTGCTAGTTATTTTATGTCAAGGAAGATAACTCTTAGAATAATAGCAATCTCTGCACCACCCCCTAATTAAGTGAATAATCTTTTTACATTGCTGTAAATTCTTAGTAGTTGATGTATAAAAAGTAGCTGTCTGTTGTTTAGCTTCAGATTGTTTCAGACGAAGTACAGCATTCTAGCCATGACCATCCAGTATTTTATTCAGACATAGTGTATCTAGTGGTATATTATCCAATATTCCATCCTTTCTTTAAGGTAGTAGGGTATGATTTCAAGGGAGGTCTTGTTGTTATTTCTAATCAGCCAAGCAACCTTGCAGAGGCATGCCCATTGTCTCACAGTTATTCACATTTATATGTGGGGCCCCCACCACGTGTGCGCGTGCCTGTGTGTGTGCGCATGTGTATAAAATCTCCAGGGTGTTTTATTTCTGTATAGATCTAAATTTTTTCAATCAAATTTCTTTTTAAGGTATGCATTGGAGTGCTTCCTTAGAGGAGAAGGTTGAGAGATAATGTATTATCAGCACTGTATTTCAGTTGCCATCTGCATCTATTTCACTTCATCTAGTTGGAGATAATTAACACTTCTGTCTATTTCCAATTCCTTGAAAATTGCAAGTTTTGTGCCTGCATAACAATACAGTTATTATTTCTGAAGTTGCAGATTATCCACGCTATGTAGTAGAGCATATGCATACAGGTAGGACCAAGTGTAACATTTTAAAAGAGTTGTGACTAAGCAAACGATATTGAAACTATAGCAACAACAAAGTGTTATGCTTTTGAGATTAATATTGATATGTGAATGTCTGTGTGTATTTCTTCAGTTATAATCAAGGTAATTATTAAATTACATTGAAATTATTGATTTACAGGTGTTCTACATTTTACCCCCTCAAACATTGTGTCATATATACTAAGATTCAACTAATTATCCCAAGTCCAAATCAGGTCATTTGGGATTCAACATACCTGTCATGCTCATTACATTTATATCCTTGTTCAATAGAATATTTGTTAGTATAAGTGGAGGAAGGAATGTGTTGTGACATTCATGTATTTCGTAAGCAAGGCAAATGTAGAGAAGCTGTTCCAAGTAGAAACCAAAAGCCATGCAGGGGAATTGATTCGCCTTTATCTCACTTCCGTTCTTTGGCTGTTACCACTTTTGCTGTCCAGACAATATAGATTTGTTTTGATGAGCTGCAACAAGAAGGAAAACAGGAAATTATGATATTTATTCCCTTTCTGATAGCTTTAGCATGCATAATATATTCTATATGCCGTAGTACTTTCTAAACATAAAATTATTTTGCAATTTGTTGATACCGAGTTCAATTTGGTACAGTGATAATAGAATTAGTGACAGTGAATTGATAGTGCAACAGCTTCTGTCATGGCCTTTGCAATACTAACTCATATGCAGACTGAAGCTTCTCTGAAATATGTCATCACAATCAGTGATATTATGCATATATGTGTCCCATAAATAGTTTTATATATCCAGCTTTATATGGCTTTGCCAATAACTTGTAATCCAAAGATATAGAACACTCATCTTTCCTAATAACTCTTAACAGATATAAACATTAGCCTTCACTGATCATATCATTATCAACATTAAGAGCAACTACACTGAAATGATTGTTGTTGGTAATCATAAGTGACCTCAATATCCAATGACTGTGACCCTTGATGACTTCTCTGCCAACCATTAATGACTGAAACGTAATCCATAACTGCTCACATCTATAACTAATAACCGTGAGAGAAGTCTCAGTCAGTGACTGTAACTCTTCCCGACCTTGAATGTCAATGTAACTTTTAATGATAGTTACTTTCAACATTGAGTTTTAATTAGGGGGAAAAGACTTAGTTGATTGATTAGTCATTAGTGTACCGGTCTATTGGCCACAGAGTCAACAGTTCATATTGCAGCACAGCACTGTGCTGTGTCCCTGATAAAGACAGCCAACGAGAGACATACTTCACAGTGTGAGTCATGCCACTCTTGGCTGCTGTGAGTGGGATAAGATAATATATAACTGAAGCGTATTTCTTTAGCAAGCTGTGTTGAGCTCATATTTTTTTATGAACCTGGAGGAGTTAATGGTAATGTTTTGAATAACATCTAAAACCTAAAGAGCTCTATGCTTGTGAAGAAAACAATTGATGAGACTAGAACATTGGGCTAAATGAATTGCTAATTATTTAGTTTCATCCTCTGATCCCAAGTTCCAATTCCCTATGAGTTGATTCTACATTTCTTCTGTTTGGCTTTGATAAAATATAAGTAATATGCAATTCAGTTGACTATAATTTTCTCTTATAAGTTGATTGCTATGTGCTGGTCTATGGACTTGTCTTGCAGTTTTTGAGCTTGACTTTATCTTTCATACCGTTTTTACTATCAATCCTTGTATCTTTACTGAAATAAATACTAGTGTTGTATAGGTGTGATTCACTTGAACAGCATAAACCTTGAAATCCTCACCTTTCTGTCTCCATTGGCATTTGCCTAAAGAATGCATGTCACAACTATTTTGTACTTCTAAAAACCAAATGTCCATTTTTATGTAGAAAACTATTATTATTATTATTATTATTATTATTATTATTATTATTATTATTATTAAGGTGGTGAGTTGGCAGAATCGTTAGCATGCCAGGCAAAATGCTTAGGGGTATTTTGCTCGTCTTTATGTTCTGAGTTCAAATTCCATCAAGGTTGACTTTGCCTTTCATCCTTTCAAGGTCGATAAATTAAGTACCAGTCAAGTACTGGGGTTGATGTGATCAACTTACCCCTTCCCCACAAATTTCAGGCCTTGTGCCTATTGTGGAAAAGATTATTATTATTATTATTATCATCATCATCAACAACAACACACTGGACTAAATGTCTGGGAGCATTTTGTCTGTTTTCACATTCTGAGTTCAGCTCAGACTTTCATCCTTTTGGGGTTGTTAGAATAAGTACCGGTTGAGCACTGGTGTCAATGTAATCAACTAGTCCCCACCTCCAAAATTTAGGGCCTTGTGCCTATAGTCAAAAGGATCATCACCACCACCACCACCCATCATCATCATTGTTTTGTTGTTAAGGTAGCAAGCTGGCAGAATTGTTAGAATGTCACACAAAGTACTTAGCGGCATTTCATCTGTCCTTACATTCTGAGTTCAAATTCTGCTAAGGTTGACTTTGCCTTTCGGGGTCGTTAAGATAAGTACCAGTTGAGTGCTGAAGTCGATGTAATCAACTTGCCCCCTCCCCCGAACATGCTGGCCTTGTGCCAGTATTTGAAACCATTATTATTATTATTAAGGTGGCTAGCTGGCAGAATCATTAGCATGCCAAACAAAATGTTTAGCTGCACTTCTAGCTTTATATTCTGAGCTCTAATGCCATTGAAGTCAATTTTGCCTTTCATCCTTTTGGGGTCAATAAAATAAAAAGTACCAGCCAAGTACTGGATTTGATGTAATCAACTAGCTTGAAAGGATTATTATTATTATAGTGGCTGTGTGGTAAGTAACTTGCTAACCAACCACATGGTGCCAGGTTCAGTCCCACTGCATGGCACCTTGGGCAAGTGTCTTCTACTATAGCCTCGGGCCGACCAAAGCCTTGTGAGTGGATTTGGTAGACGGAAACTGAAAGAAGCCTGTCATATATGTGTGTGTCCGTACCAACATCGCTTGATATCGATGCTGGTGTGTTTACGTCCCCGTAACTTAGCGGTTTGGCAAAAGAGACTAATAGAATAAGTACTAGGCTTACAACGAATAAGTCCTGGGTTCGATTTGCTTGACTAAAGGCAGTGCTCCAGCATGGCCGCAGTCAAAATGACTGAAACAAATAAAAGACAAAAGAAAGAATTATTATTATTATAAGCTTGTGAGCTGGCAGAACCATTAGCACATTTTGTCTTTTTTGTTCTGAGTTTGAATTCTGTTGTGGCTGACTTTGGCTTTCATCCTTTTGGGGATGGGGTCAATAAAATAAGTACCAGTTGAGCACTGGGGTTGATGTAATCAACTTACCCCCTTGCCGGTCTTGTACCAAAATTTGAAACCACCAAAATGCTTACCAGTTTTTCTTTCATCTTTATTTTCTGAGTTCAAATTTGCCTTGCACCCTTTTGGGGTTGAGGTAACTGACTTACCCAACCCCTGAAATTGCTGGCCTTGTACCAAAATTTGAAACTACTACTACTAAGTTGGTGAACTTGCAGAATTATTAGCATTCTTCACTGCATTTCATCCATCTTTACGTTCTGAGTTCAAATTCTTATGCGATCAGCTTTGCCCTGTCATCCTTTCAGGGTTGATAAAATAAGTACCAGTTGAGCACTGGGGTTGATGTAATTGACTAGCCTCCTCGTCCAAAGTTCCTGGCCTTACGCCTAAATTAGAATTACTTACTTATTATCATTATTATTATTATTAGGGTGTGAACTGGAAGAATCTTTCAGAACATTGGGAAAATGCCTTTTGGTATTTCTTCCAGCTCTTTATGTTCTGAGTTCAAATCCTGTTGGGGCTCAACTTTTCTTTTCATTCCTCTGAGATTGTTACAAGTACCAGTCAAGTACTGCGGTCGATGGTATCAACTATTTCCCCTCCCCTCAAAATTGCCGAGCCTTGTACCTAAGTTAAAGATAATTATTATTAAGAAATGTGAAGGCAGCGAGCACGCCAGGCGAATTGTTTATCATCATTTCGTCCGGTTTTAACCTTCTGAGTCCAAATTCCGCTAGGATCGACTTTACCTTTCATCCTTTCGAGGTTGATATGGTCGAAAAAAATCGACTTAGCCACTCCCCGCAAACTTGCTGGCTTGTACCGAAATTTGAAACCATTATTAAAAAAGGTAGCGTCAGAGAAGATTATTTGAGGTATGTTTCGGGTCATTACGTTCAGATTTCAAACCCTGCCAAGGTCAGCTTTGCTTCCCAAAGTACCGGAATCGATACAGTCAACTACCCACATCTGGCCAAATTCCTGATAGAAACGATCAAATGAGCTTTATGTTATTAGTTCCGATCTCGTAGAGGATCGACTGTTTCTTTCATTCTTTTGAAGTTGAAGAAATAAGTACCAATCAAATTAAATCTATATTTCTTTCTTCAGATTTGTGGTCTTCTTAAAAATCATTTCTCTAGCTGTATTCAATAGGGTACCAAATAAAATGACAGGTTATTTATTATATCTCTTTATGGTCTGAGTTCAGATCGTGTCAACTTCGCATTTTACGTTTCGGGAGGGTCGATAAAATAAGTTTCAACCCCATCCACCTTCATACGGGATCTTATATAGTCATCATCGCTAGTATTCGACATGTAAAAAGAAAAAAAACAAACAAACAGATTATGTAATCGATCGTTAATTTCACTATTCAGTTAAAAAACACAGATTGTCAAGACGTGACTGAAAAAAATATCAGTTCCCTCCTTAAACAATATAGACCAATTTAATTTATAACTGTACTTTTAAATGTTAATTGATGTTCTTCTAAAGTTATTGTGATCGTTGATTGCTAAATAGCCAAGCGGTAAGAGGAAAATCAATTCGGTGAAGCCTGTGTTTCCGTCGCTTATAAAATATTATGCATGTTATATAGCATTTGTTAATGTTTGCCGTCTCTAATTACTCCACTAAACATTATAGAAAGACTACCAGGTTTTTCTCATTCTCTACAACTACTTCTGTTGCCGCTGCCGTCAGATAATCAGACAGACACCCAGCCTAAAATAGTCAACATCCGTTTTGATAAATTTTATACCAAATCTATTAGTCATTTTATATTTAAATATGTGAAGCGCGCGTGCGCAGTTTTATCGTACATGCTTACGTGCGTTTAGCACGTTATACACACGCACACACAATTCGTCTGCGCGCGCTTACTCGCGCATATATATATATATATATATATATATACTGTGTGTGTGTGTATATATATATATGTATATATATATGGCCGCATGCTTAAGTTCATTTCACAATACCATGGACTCAGTTTCGATTCTGCAGTGTCACATCATGGGCAAGTGTCACGAGTGGTAATGGCCTAATGGAAACTGTATGGAAGCCCGCGTCATGCTAATTCGGTTTGAGAATTACATTAAGAGTTACACTTGTTTGTGGAATACTCAACCACTTATACACTAACTGAACGAGCCTGATAGTTCAGTTGATCTAACGACTGAACACTCTTGGTCAAAAATTTTGACCGAGATCCAAATATTTTTTATTAAACACACACACACATATAGGCAGGTGCAGGCTGTGTGGTAAGAAATTTGCTTCGCAACCACATAGTTCCGGGTTCACTCCCACTGCGAAGTACAGCCTCGGGCTGACCAAAACCTTGTGAGTGGATTTGATGGACGGAAACTGAAAGAAGTCTGTCATGTATGTGTGTGTGTGTTTGTCTGTCCCCCCCCCCCCACCACCACCACCGTTTGTGCAACCGCAGTTGGTGGCGTCTACGTAATGTAGCGGTTCGGCGTAAGAGACCGACAGAGTAAATCCTAGGCTTAGAAAAAAATATGTACTGGGGTCGATTCGTGCGACCGAAATTCTTCAAGGCGGTGCTCCAACATGGCCGTAGTCCAATGACAAACAACATAAAAATAGATGAACGACACTGATGCGTGTTTGTCTAACATACGTGATATAAGTACATTTATGTCTGCGCGCGACTCTGTGTGTGTGTGTGCGTATACACACACACTAATACATGTATGTAAACAGCAGTGTGGTGCAAAACGGGGCTGTTGTGTGTGTGCGTGTGTGTTGTGTGTATACACACACGCACACAGCGCATTCCTCTTTACATATAGATATATGTTTATTTCTAAGAGCTCACATTCGAGAGTAGCTTTATACCTGGCCGCGCACACACGTACACAAAGTCCACCTGAATGAGCAATATTTTATCTCTTCTCTCTTTCTCGTGTGCACACACAGATAGGCGTGAACACTTATATATCTATGTACAAATTCAAATACAAATATTCGTATTTATGCATACGTTTACTTTGACATACTAATATGTTGTTGGGTTTATCTAAGCTTGCAGAGCTAACATTTTTAATTTTCAAATCAAAAATGCCTGTCGTGATAATTATTTTCCCCCCACGAACGCATCATGTCGCCAGCTTTGTTATATTCTGTCAAAATTAGCTAATCTAATGCATGTTATTCATCAGAAACTTATGGTAGTCGTCTTCTCTATTGATTTGTGGTGACTTTCTAACAGGAATAGATGTAAATAAACTGCTGTTTTCTCAGGCAGAAACCAGCGAAAAGGAAACATGTAATAAAAGAAAAGAAAGCCAGTTACATAAGTAATATTAACTTATTAGCTGATTGTTGGTGATGATATCGGTGAAGGAAGCGATGTAGTGAGTTGTTAACATTGATCACTATCTCCACATTTCTTTAATTGCTCTATCTCTCCTTTTCTCCCTTTCACTCGCTACATTTCGTTCTTTCTCTTCCCTCTCTCCTCAACGTTTGTGTGTGTGTGTGTGTGGAGAGGTGCCAGATCTCTTTCTTCTCCCTCCCTCTCCCTCGGGGGAGCAACAGGCCACAGTTACCAACCAACGATCCACATTATTTATTTGCACTTCGAACATTGTCTCTGTTACACTATGCAGATCACTGGGCTTTGCTGGGACAGGACAGAAGCTAAAACTGAAGATAGATGTTGAACAGCGCTTACCGACCGAGAATGGAGGAGGCGAGACAGATGGTAGCGGTGGTAGTGGTAGGGACACGGGGGCGAGGGAATCAAATTAATATTCATAAAGTACTTGCTGACTAGTTTCTTACTAATAAAAACTACTAATACTTTTCTTCCTCCCCACCAAATCAGAAAACTATTCATACACTCCCTCTTCTCGTACACTGCTAATAAAAAAAAATGTCTCGTCTACCTTCTAAGGTTTTTAAAGTTTATTTTTATTTCAAATATTAAAACCGAAAAAAAATAATAAAGAGAGCAATATGTATTAATGGCGCAAAGCCCGTAAAACAACGTATAAAATGGCTTTCCTTTTTCTACCATTAAAACTGACAAGACGTTAAAATTGTCCACAAGTTTAGGCTTGTCTTATCTCGTTGGCTCTATAAAATCGTTCACCTTATAAATAGTCCTTAGTTTGTAAACAGTACTTATTTACCCTAGCAGCAATCTTTCTTCGTATTTTCCAACCATCCGCCTATTTTATTTGCTGCTCGTTTCTCCCACTCCCTAATTCAAACATTGATTTATTTCACTTATCTTTTCCAAATGGCATTATTTCTTTTCAAAATAAAATTCCAAACATCTCCAAGTTCAAACCCCACCCCCACACACTCTCCCCGTGTTTACGCCGTTTTTGTTTACTTTATTAATTTTTTTCCTTGAGTTATTTTTTGTTTTGTTTTTAATTTTCATCCATGACCTTTGTAGAAACTGAAAATTACATCTAACTAGATATTTCCGCAGATAATTTTTATTGTTTTGTTTCCATTTTTATAATTGTTTTGTCAGACATTGCATTAATTGTTTAATATTCGGGACATTATATTTACTCATTTACCTGCAGTTGTTACCTGATTTTTCTCCTCTTTATTGTAGTCTTCTTTTTTTTTTTTTTTTTTGTTATGCCTTTTCTTTCTCTTAACATACTTAGATCACAATCTATTCAAATATTTGCTTTAATTCTTCTAACCACCAGAGAGAAACAATCTAGTTATCCAGTCATACTAATGTAGCACTTCCACCGCTGCTGCTGCTGCTAACGTTTTCATCGTCGTCCTCCTCCTCCTCCCGTTGTTGCCGTCGTTCCCCCCCTCTCTATCTTCGCCGCCTCTCTTCCTTTCTTTCTCTCTCTCTCTCTGTGTCTCGCTGCTATAGTTGTCTTGTTATCATATCCTCATTCTCGGGCCACAGCCCTAGCCCTGATTAATATTCATCAGCACCGACTGACTATTGTGTAGGAAGTGCTGAATAGGGCATTTTGCGACGACCCAAGAAGTACATCAGCCATTAACAAAGCTGTATAGCATTGTTGCGAAGGTGCTAAGGCCTCCTCTGTCTCCTCTTAGTTCGTTCGTTCATTCCTTCTTTTCTCCTTCCCCTCCCTTCTTCGCTTTCTCATTTTCCCTCCCTCCCTTCCTCCACACTACAATACGCAAGTACTACTCCTCACAGCAGCAACACTTTCAATAACAGTAGTAGTAGGAGTAGTAATCATATTACAATTTCTCTGTGTGTGTGTGTGTGTGTGTATGTGTTGTTTGTGATATACACACATATATATTCATATATATTTTTTTTATCACCCTCTCTCTCTCTCTCTCTTATATATACATATTTTGATATTTATTTATAAAAAATTATTTGAAACAACATCAAGTATTTATATATATTTCTATAGACAAAACAGCCTATATATATTATAGCTCACATATTTTCATAAACACACATATCAATATTTATTATATGTACATATAACAAACTCGTGTATATCTATTATTACATGTATTTATAATCTTAACACTCCTGAAAAGGTTAATACAACACAGCAGTGTTTGCATGTTATTTCCCAAACAAGCAACAGAACGGATTAATATTTAAGATTTTTGGAAAGAAAAGAAACTTTAAAATACTCAGCTAACAACAGACATTTTACGGTGGGATCTTCACAACAAATTTCAATCATGAAGATTTCGACGTGGTAAGGACTTTTTTTTTTTCACTATTAGTTACACATTTGTTTAAAATCGGTTTCCTAATGTTTCCTTTCTTAACACGTTATCTGATCACTGAATACCGGTTAATGATCTTACAGCAAAGGGGCATGTGTGTATATATATATATATATATATATATATATACATACATACATTTGTTAGGTCGCATTCGAAGTTACAGCTGCTGCCGTAAAAGTTTTCTTCCTTATTTAATGTTTTCATCTGTAGTTGTTAAACTTTATAACTTTTAGGCATATAGATTGCAATAAATGTAATTTATAATATGTATTCGTCATGTAAATATTAGAATAAGCGGGATCGTGTGAAGTTGGGGAAAATGCTTATCAGGTTTTGTTTCAACTATTCTTCCGTTGAAATCATACAAAATATCGCTTTTATTTCTTTCTGGTTAAAGCTTAGTTTGTTCCTATTTCCTTCTACATTGAAATTTATTCATCCACAGAATTTTATATTTGTTAGTCTTAATCGATTTCTGATGTTACGACTCTTCCGTCCCCTCCTTGGCCAGAAAACATGTGCTTCTTCGAAACCGTGTTCTGCGCCTGCGTGTCATGGAGCCTTTCTTTTCATCATTTCCCCTTTTTTATTTACTTTTCACCAAGCCTCCTTTTCCCACAATTCTTTATTTGTTTTCTTTTATTGGACTCCTTGTGTATTTTCTTTCTCTTTTTTTTTCTGGTTCCATTTAAATTCTTTTATTTTCTCAAATCAACATTGTAATTAGCTCAACAAACTTGATGGGATAACTAGAAGTTATATATATGTACTCATATATACTCTATAAACATTTCTATAAATTGAGAAATCTTAGATGCTAATTTTTTCCAGTTTCATTTGTTATTGTTTTCAATGATTTCACTCGTTTTATTTTGTGTCTGGGTGTTAAACATTTGCATCTGTGATAGTTTCTCAACTAATATTTACGCTATTAATTGCTAAGTAATTTATATTTATTTTATCCGATCTTATTTCCAAATCGTCGCTCTTCACTAATTTAGATTAATGGATCTATTCGTCTTCCGCTCACTTTTAGAATACCCCTTATTTATTTATTGTTATTTACTGTTTTCTTGTAGACGTCCTCAATATTTCTCTCCAACATCGAAGATATTGTTATAAACTGTTTATGTATTTTTCTATTTTGCATTTCGATTGTTTTTCCCCATTAAAACTATTTTTCTTCGTACTTCTTTTTATTTGACCTAGAAACTAGTTGTCAACCCTGAACATAGCTGATTATTTTTATCTACTGTAGCTGTCTTATCACATTATTTCCCCCCTCTTGTCTAATTTGCTTAGCCTATGTCAGATGTTACACATTTCTATGAAATTAGCCAGCCCATTTAACTTTTTAAGAACGTTTGTTTTCATGGTACTAGTTTTAAAGTATTTAGACTGCTTCATTTAATATAATAAAGGTTTCATTTGATGATTCCATTTGTCAAAAAAACAAACAAACAAAAAAAACAAAAAACAAGCGTCAACAACAAAACTAACAAGCAATAAAAATCAACCTCGTTCTATTGTCTGCATCACTTTAATACCGTTCATTGAATAATACATCTTTTGTCATCTGTTATTTTTTAATTTGTTCATTGACAACTTTTTATTGTTAAAATTTATAGAATGGAGAAGTGTGATTCTTATTTATTCATTGTTTACAACCAACATTCATTCTTTTCTTATACTATCTTCGTGTCATCGAATAAATTGAATGCAAAAACTTATTAATTTGCCTATTATCTCTTCAGTCGTCATATTTTCACTTTTATTCACAAATATTCCGAACATAACGGCTGTTTTTCTTTAGTTGTTCCAACTTGTTTCTCCGTTACTCCTTTATTCGTTTTCCTTTTGTTCTTTCTGTCTTTCAATCCATTGTTTACTCACTCTTGAAAATTTGATAATTCAAATTAATATTGTAAGATTTTTAGCGATGTTTTCCCTCATTTTAAAGGGAAAATATCTATTCAAACAATATTCTCAGGTAAATTATATTTAGAGTAGCTGTTACAGTATACCAAGGTACCGATCAATTGTTTCACGGAAATATTTGGAGCCATTCATTGTTTACGCATTTCTTCTTTAATATATTATTATTTCATTAGTTTATATTTTCTCATTATTAAATATGTCGTTTTTAATAGTAGATGCAGTTCGTATTTTTTGTGAATATTTTCAATCTAGTATATATATATATATATATATTGCGCGCGCGTGTTTGTGTGTGTATATATATATATATATATATATACATATATATATACACATATATATACACATAAAAGAGTGGGAGATAGAATATCATTTTTAATGGAAAACTTATTTGGCTTATTTGTCTATATACGATTAAGCAAACCTATCTGAAATTAGCACTATCGTTGTACACTATTTTATTATCAAGTAAATTTTGTTTTGTATTTTTTAAAGAAAAAAAGTCTAACTACGACTTGTACAACGATTTCTTTATGCGCCATAACATTATTAAATAGCTCTTATGTTTGTCTTGTTTGAAAAGTTAACAATAGTTTTAGGTTGTTCCTGGTTTCTGAAAAGCATGCTTCTTAATCTAAAAAATGAATGTTAACAAGATACTAGTAAATAGAGTATTTGACCAGTGTTTAGATTATTACAACACACCAAACATGTCTTCTTTTCTCACTCTACTCGTATTGTGTTGTTCAAATTACATTGTGTATAACGGGCTTATGCAAAAAGTTTCATTATTAGTCGTTATTTACTCTGATTTACGGAATATCGAAACATCTTTTGGATACCTCATCCTATTTTACCACCCATATTACTTGTGTAACATTCTTTTAAATTTTGTTTGTTTTAGATTTCTATATAAAAATATGATTCAATTGGTTACAGTTTTTCATTAGTCACATTTACATCCTTATTGTAAAAATATGTAGAGGATTGAGTAGGAGGTGATTCATGCAGACACATTTACACATGCTTGTGTAAGGTTTGTCTCTTTGGAATCAGAATAATGAAATTGGTTAGATGTTTCAATAGAAGAATCCTATAGAATACAGCAGGTTTCGTTTGGCGGTCCATTTGTACTGGTTGCCTGTTCAGAGGACATGAAAAAAAAATCATTTGTCAGAAGTAAAACAGGTAGAGAATAGATGTATCAGAAATATATGTAGTGTGAGATTTCCTGTTCTTTCTTGGGAATAGGAACTGCTCTGAATTTGAATTCATGCTTGAAAATTAATTGACTTAGCTGTTTATCAATCGGAAATCATTTGTATGTTGAGTTAACCGATGTTTAACCCGATACTTTTCCTTAATAATAAAAACTAGAATGTGCTAAAAAGAAAGTTTTTAAAAAGTCTTCATGTAAAGATAGCTTAGTCTAACATATTCAATAATTTTAGAGCATGTCAGTTCATTGAAAACACCGGTTTTTCCTTTTTACTCAAGCATAACTTACATAGTTTTGCCTAGTAACCTCCCTTCACTTGCCACTTTTGCTCTTAGCGTTTTCGGCTTGACTAAGTTTTCTTAAGGTTTACACCATTTACTTCCTGGTTATTTCTAGTTAATCCTTAAATAAACTGGCGGTTATGTACATAGTTTTGTAGTTATTTTGCTTTCGAGTTACATACTTCGGTTAAATTCCATTAGCCAGAATTTTGTAGATTTGAAACCCGATACAGTTTATATTTATTTGGCCATTATCAAATTAGTTTCTTTTATTCTTTCTTTGAGTAATTTTTGTTTACATTAAGATAACGAAAAAATACCTCTTTACTAATAATAGACCCTCCCTACTGAAAACCTTTTATCTTTGGCCCATCTTCATGATATAGCCACTCTGCTCCTTACCCTTACAATACCAGATTTTGCTTTTCAAGACAGGCCACAATCAACCTCTGGTCTTTCTATAACATATAGTTGCATTAACTTCCAATTTTTCGAACTCGAATTAACCGAACATATTTTAATGTGCCCTTCATGTCTGGTTCATACATGTTTTGTATAATATACTTCTTGGACACAAGATTTAAAAACAAACTAAGTTATCTTCTGTTTAGCAATAGTTCACTGAACTGTCGTTTTCTGAACCTAGAGTTACTCCAACATAGTCAGAATCACATTGGGTTTAAACCTTAAAATCCCTGGTAAAAATATTGTCTTCAATTTCTCTCCAAATGTCAACAACAGCTTTAAGTCCTGATTTACACATTCTTACACACACACACACACACAAATCGGATTTTATCATTGCTTGCATCTAGCTAATTAAGCTCATTAAAGCAAAAACTAATAGCAGTGATAAGCTTTGGGTTTAACACCTTTATTAGGGTCAGTACTTCTCATATATTCTAAAATGTGCTGTTTTTATATTTTATGAATGAAATCTGTATGTATCAAATTTCTGTAGTAGTTTAGAGAATTGTAGAATGACAGTTATCTGAAAAATTTGTTGTGAACATTTGAGCTAAAGTTTATTTTGTAAGTTTGCTGTGAAACTTGTGCTGTTTAGAAAGTACTCCATATGAGGAACAAGTTGTAAGAAACCTAAAGCTTATTGATTTATTTTCATATATTGCAGGTCATTAAGTGGATCAGGCATATGTGGGAGGGCCATTTCAAATTATGACTATCTGAATGTGAGGGGAGGAATGAGAAAGTCCGGAAGTATTAAAGGGACAAGCTTATAACAGATTTCATTTTCTCATTATTTCAAAGTAATTTTTAAAAATACAATTGATATTGTTATATATATATATCATATACAATGACAGTTCCCAATCATTATATATTTATTAATCCATTCTGCCTGAATAAAAATATAAGATTAGTATCCTTGTTTAATAACTAATACAAGAGGTATATATTTTCTTAGTTTGTGCATCCTTATGAGAATAGTAGTAACTCTTGCTTCATAATAAAATGATTTCGAGTTGAAACTTGTAGAATTTCTTCAAGTCACTTAAATCCCAAAGCTTTATCTGTGTATACTCTACATGTTTGAGCCAAAGTAATATTCTGCTCAACAATACCTTCAGTTTTGTTTTTGTGCAAATCATAAGTAAAGTTGAGTTATAGGTTCAAAAATAATGGTGTGTCTCTAAATTCAGCTGCTTGAATATAATGTTAGAAAAGTTTTCCAGTGAATTAAAGTTACTGAATATTTTGTAAAAGTAACAAGAAATATCTACTTTATTATAAATAGTTCAGAATTTGTGATGATATTATATTGGGTTGATTGAGTGGGGTATTTTTTTTTTCTGTCTTTCCTTCATAGTTTAAGGTGACCCTCTATTAGAACAATTCAGTTGTCATATGGAGTATAACGAGAAAAAGAGATGTGGTTTAACAACTTCATTTGACAGCTGGTAATGAACTGAATATAAGACCCAAGAAACACAGAATCAATTATAAAAGGCCTGCTCTTTATGATGAATTCATATTGAGTTCATATGAGCATCCAAGGAAATATCCGATTTGGATTATTTGCAGTGAGGTTTGACACGACTTAAGTCAAATCTATTGTATTAGATATCTGTACAGGTCTTCAACAATGTATTCATGATGTTTTGTCAAAGCCAGCTAAGAGGCAAGGTGGATGAGTGATATGCCTGCTTCTCAGTCACAAGTTTGTTACCAACCCGGCTGAAACTGGCTCTAGCTCTGTAGTACAAATGTTTTGTTTTCAAAAGTTCTGAATTAAAATCTCCCACCAAACCTTAGTCAAAATTTATGTTAACACTAGCTTAATGATAACTAAGTTATTTTATTAAATTCTGTGTTATATTTAAAATAATTGAAAGAAACACAGAGCATCTCGAAATAAATACAGTAACAAAAGGGTTAAAACCTTACTGTAGTAGGCATTGTGTTGTGTTTCGAGACAGAACACTATTATACTTCATCTTAATTCACCTAGCTGATTGATCACGATGGTTCAAAAAGAATTTCTGCCAGTTGTCAATAAATACAGTAACAAAACGGTTAAAACCTTACTGTAGTAGGCATTGTGTTGTGTTTCGAGACAGAACACTATTATACTTCATCTTAATTCACCTAGCTGATTGATCGCGATGGTTCAAAAAGAATTTCTGCCAGTTGTCATTGGATCCAAACCCTGGTTCTGATTATAGATTACAAGTAATAGCTTGTGTGTAGAAAACCTTATTTCACATTCAGTTATTCATACACAAAACATGGCACAGTCATTGCTATGTGGTGTAAAAGTTTGCTTCTGAGTCACATGGTTTTGCATTCAGTCCCACTGTGTGGCACCTTGGCTAAATGTCTTCTAGTATAGCCCCTGGTGAAAACTGAAAGCTGGTGTGTGTGTGTGTGTGTGAATGTTATATGTATGTATGCTCATATGTTAGCGGATGTTTGTCTCTCCTTGTCCTGACATCGCGTGTTGTAGATGAGTTTCACTATCATAAACAGTGTCATTCGCTTCCAATATTCTGCAAAATCCTGTCCAGCCAGGAGGGAATATTACCTTACTTGGAAACAGATTAGGGTTGGTGACAGGAAGGGCATCTAGCTGTTGAAAATGTGCCTCAGTAAACTCCATCTGATCATGGAAAAGTGATTTAAAACGATGAGAACATCTATCAGGTAGAAAGATATTAGGTGTATCAGAATGCTCACTTTGGAAATGGAAGTATTGTGGCCTAGCACATTAAGAAATGCTCATTTTGAACTGAAATACAAGACATAATCTGTTCCATGAATAAGTGCAATGTTTTGACTTTAAGAAAAAAAAAGTTTTTTTACATGTAAATTACATGGTTAGCTCCTTTATCTGTTTGAATTATGCACAACCCATGTTTATAGAGTATGTCTTGAATAACTCAGTACTTTGGACCCCTCCTTGCTACTCAGGGAAGGAATTCAACTTAAAATTTAAGTTTATAAA
The DNA here is from genome assembly GCF_046866305.1 of Octopus bimaculoides. Taxonomy (NCBI): domain Eukaryota; kingdom Metazoa; phylum Mollusca; class Cephalopoda; order Octopoda; family Octopodidae; genus Octopus; species Octopus bimaculoides. The sequence goes on along the minus strand of NC_142928.1, from coordinate 179,526,457 downwards.
CGACTAGTCCACTCTGCAGTGGTTACTCCTAATTAGAATGGCAAGTTGTTACTCCTTATAATACCTATTTTCAGTTAAATTGGATGGGCCATGTGAGAGTCAACTGTTTTGGGTACATCAAAAAATACCAAACTTTCAGCTTGTTGTGTTGTACTTAATCCACTATGATTCAAGGATTCATATGCTCTCTGGTTATCAAGAATAAATGGCTCATCTGATGAATGCTTACAAAAGCTATCTAATTAGTTTTCACCCAAAAGGTCAGCTTTATTGAGTTAATTGTAGCAAATCTTATTTCATGCAGCTTTTTAGTTATGGATCATTTCTTTTGTGTTTTTTCCTTGTGATTATGACTTAAAACATAGCTCCTGCATCAAAAACAGTCAAAACCCATTTTAGCAAGTTGAACAACTGCTCCAGGAACTCTTCACTGTCTCCACTTGACATCATTTGTTACTTTAGAGACATATCTGACACTGTTTTGTTGAATATAAAAGGCACGCCTCTGTTTATAATGAAGGAAATTTGTAATGCTTTTACTAACACCTGCCTGACATTAGCGTATCAGAATGGAAACAAGGTGTCATATAGACAAATTTTACTAATTAAGAGATTGATATTAATATATTTAATCCTATTTATGACACTTCCTTAATTTATTATATAGTTTATTTCCTGCCATATGTAAGAATTACAAAGCAAAAAAGATTCTGAAATATACTCTAATTAATGTTGTATGCTGAATCTCATGAGATACCCCTATTGCACATTATGCTATGTACAAAATGCTAGTTATAGTATTTCCCATCAAATTATCAAACTAAATAATATATTTACATGCAGAATATGATGCTTTGTAGTGCATGTGTGTATATATACATGCAGTGTCTCATAATTCTGAGTTCAAATTTCATTATAGTTAACTTTGTTTATTACTTTTTCATGTTTTTTTTTTTAGAAATGAGTACCAGTAAGATTTTGTAGTTGATTCTATTGATTACATTGCTTCTCTGCACAAGAAGGGTGAACCCTTTGTCCACTCATAAGAGATTATTTAGAATATGTAAAGAGTGACGACTGTTTGTTTGCAATTATATTTTATATGTTGAAATATCTGTGTTCAAACATCGCGATATAACAGTATCAACCAGGTTATCACATTGCGTTTTGCATTGTTATAACATTCAGATGATGCCACTGGCTACATAGGCAAACATTACCCCTGAATTGAACAGCAGTCAATCACAAGGTTAGCCATTTACAGCTGAGTTGACTGGAGCAACTTGAAATGAAGTGCTTTGCTCAAGAACACAGTGCACAGCCATGTACCTTCATGTGTTTAAACATAAGTAAAGAAAAAAAATTATAATAATGTATAATAATAAATAGTACTTGTGTGCATATGTGGCAATTTGATTTAGAAGTTCATTTTATAACATGTGATTCCAAGTTTGATCACACACCATATAGCACCTTGACTAATATCTTGTTTTTAGAATTTTGCAGTTGGAAACTGTGCAGAAGCCCACCATTTGTTTGTGTCACTTACACTGTAGGATGTAAACATCAATATAAAGATTGACAACGACAACAACGCCTTTTGATAGAAGTGTCTTGCAACACTTATTCTGCATCAAGTTGCAGAAGCTCCATTGTTACTTTTGCTATCAAAGACACAGTGGAGACCTGTATCCATCAACAAAATTGTCCATCAATTGTGATATAAAATAATGAAACCTGAAGAGAAGATGGTCCCTCTGCATTCTTTCCTGCCAACTGGTATGTTGTCATTGAGGGTGAGACACTAAAATACATGACTACATGCTTAAAGTCTTACCAAACTACAACCATTTCTGCTGGATCTTGAAGGACCATATATATATATATATATATATATATATATATATATTCTTGTGACAGGGAGTAGAATTTGAACTCAGAATACACATAATAGATACAGATACCTATAACATATCTATTTGCTGCTTTGAACTGGTTCTTTATTTAATGACCCTGAAAGATGAAGGGCAAAGTTACCCTCACCAGGATTTGAACTCTAAAACACACAGGGCCAGAATAAATAACATAAGGTGTTCTATCCAATGTTCTAACATCTCTACTAAATTTTTAACCATTAAAATAAACACTTTTGTATTGAATTAAGCCTTAGTACAGAGATTATAGCATTAAAATACAACTATATGAACTGGAGCAATTATATTTATATTACCTGTCTTGCGGTAGTTAGTCTAACTCCAACATAGCCTTTTATTGATTCATTGAACATTTACTAACCTTATGTCCTTGAGCAAGACACTTTATTTCACTTTGCTCCAGTCCACTCAGCTGGTAAAAATGAGTTGTACCTGTATTTCAAAGGGCCAGCCTTGTCACACCCTATGTCATGCTGATTCTCCCTGAGAACTACGTTAGGGGCACACGTGTTTATGGGTTGCTTAGCCACTTGCACATTAATTTCATGAGCAAGCTGTTCCGTTGATTGTATCACCTGGGACCCTTGTCGTTGTAACCAACTGAATGCTCCTATATATACTAACCTTACAAGGTACAATTGCAAACCCACAGTGCATTAAAAAATACATCCAGCATTGAACTGATTGGCAGTCTTTCACATATTAACATTCTAAAACCATTCGGACATCAAAACATTGCTCCTCCTGTTGCTACGCTAAGGATTTCTGTTCTTCTGAACTAGCAAGTTGTATATCATCACACCCTACTGGTGCTCTGTCAGTTACAATGAGGGTTCCAGTTGATTCAATCAACATAATAGCCTACTCATGAAATTAACATGCAAGTGACTGAGCAAGCCACACATGTGTACCCTTAACATAGTTCTCAGGGAGATGCAGCATGACATAGGGTGTGACAAGGCTGGCCCTACATGAAATAAAGTGTCTTGCTCAAGGACAGAACACACCTCTTAGAATTGAATTTACAACTAAGCCATGTGCCTTCATTTGTATATCACCATCATCCAAACAAATTAATGCACTTTCTACTGTTTGGGAACAGAACAACACTTTGAATAATGATGCATACATGATTGTTTTGTTTGGAGGGATTAGTTTGACCAAAGACGTGTTTAATCAGGGTTAAATTACAATCTGTCATTTCAATGCAATGTCTCATGCACTAACTAGTATACTAAATATTTCATCTAAACCTGGAACTTTCTGTGTATGTATATATATATATATATATATATATATATGTATATATTTAATAATATTGTATGTGTATGTATGTATATATATATATATAATGTCCCATTGTAGGCATAGGACGCTTCTCTTATTGCTATATAATAAAAAAAATTCAAACTAGATTTATGAACATTGAAACCATATTACAATTTATCAAATAGTTATTTAACAATGACTTAGTAACTGTTCTTGTTATTTATGTCTTAGCTCTATTAGCATACTTTGAGAAAAGTTAAGCTTATAGCTTTATAGGAAAATTGATCATGAAACTGATATTTGATATGGGTGGCAAATGCATCATAAATTGAGGTATTGTATCAAAGTTATATTTGGTCACATACAATCAGTTATTACATCTTTATTGCATAGATTTAACATAGTAAAGATGAAAATCTTTAGATCTGCATGAGTAGAAAGGTTTATTTGCTACCACAATTGTTTTTACAGCTAGGCACCTTTCTTACTACAAACTATTCAGTTGTTTTCAGTTTGTCTTTCATTCAAGTAAATTAGACCAACTGATGTTTGGGATCTTGCATAGGAGCACAACACATGGTTATAGTAAAATTTGATCATATGTCAAGGTGTTCTCAGTAATCCAGCACTTTAACCATACAACCTTTGTGCTTATAGACATAAACATAAATGGCCTTTTCTCTTTTATAGACATGTTCAAGAGAAATTGTTAATAATTAAATAATTAATGTTAACTTGTGCAACTTAACTTTTATTTTATACTAATGTTTTTGTGATATAACTCAGAGATCCAATTAAATTTGTAAAATGAAGATCTAAAATTCTGATTTTTATTTCTAGATCTTTCAAATACTTATCTACAAAGTGGGATTCAGTTTTTTCCATAGTTCAAGAATAACACTTTTCTGTGAGCCCTTTTATATGAATGCAGTTGTTAGCTTTGACACTGTGATAAACATTGTGTTGGATAGGTGATATTCTGTACTCTGTATTTGATATCTTGTAACACTGTTAATTTCTTGTGTAGACCAACATACACTCACCATCAGATACTTGATTTGGATACCCGCTCGAAGTAGGTGTTCATAATACTCTTTGGTCGCTCTTAAATGTAGTTGACCATGAATTGATGTGAGCAACATTCTAGTATTGCTCTGTAGTATTGATTAGCATGTGATCAAAGAGGGAACTGACATTTCATGAATTTAGGAGCCAAAGAGTATATTTTTGACAAGACTTGTCCAGTGATCAGACAGTTTTTGTTTTTTTGTTTTTTTTGTGGTATTTAATTTTATTTAATTGGTTACCAATAAATATCAAATATTAATTGTTAACCACTGAACTGGTATCCCTTGTCCCATTTTTTTATGTTCTTAAAACTGGATTGGCCATAATAGTTGACAATACAAGGTAAATCTGAGATCACATCTCACTGGTATCAATTTTGTATTTGACACCTCTGGTGGTCAGTTGAATAAATATTACTTATATATTACGATTGAGTCAGATGACTGAACTGCTTCCCTACAAATGACATTTTTAAGAAATCAATAAATGACCTTATTTAAAGCTTAGGGGCAGGGAATTGTGAAGTTGTGATTGTAAATCTTACTCTAAAATTGAAATATCAACCAGTGAAGTGAAATACTGCCAACTGAAAATTGAAACTAGGTCACAGATGCAGCTTGGCAGGAGTTTACCTACATTCTAAGGGTTTAGGAAAATAAACACAGCCCTTCTCTGATATCACCGATGATGATGGCTCACTAAGTCTTAGTTCTCGTATCCCACCTATCTCAAAACTTAACAGCCTCCCTTTCATAGACACAGCTTCTTATATATTTCTTTCTTGATGCTTTCAATACACCTTTCCACCAGTGTCCATTCTGGTAAATCTGCATTAGTGTATCCTAGTAGCAGCTTCAGATTACTTCTCCCTTGTTTCTATCTGTCAGTGCCTTCTTATTTCCTTGAGAACTAAAATATGCTTCTTTGTTCCTTAAACTTTGTATCATATCTATCGACTCATTAATTTCCCCCCAGTTTCCCTCGTTTTCCTTTCCTTTCTCAAGCATTCACCATCATCTTTATAGGCATCAAGTTTGTGTTTAGCTCCCCTCCCTCACTTACACACCACCATCTCCATTTCCCCTTCCCTTTCTTCCCTCCTCTTCCATCACCCAGATAAAATTCTAATACCCAGAATTTGGGATGTTTTGGAGGTGAGTGGATGGGTGTAAATCTAGGACAAGTTACTTTGAGAAAACTCTAAGGAGAGTATGTATATCATGTCTAAAAGTATGCTATGCTATGCTAGAGGTGGGGTAGTATTAGTGGTAACTAGAAGTCTTAACTGTTACTTTTACTGGACTTCCCATTACAGTAAGACTGACAAAAAGTAAAAACTAAAAAACGAATTCTCACACATAGATATGTATACATAGACACATAAGCAATTATAAATATTGTTTTTAAAGGAACGTATATTCTTTCAGTTGACTTTGCATGACATTCTTTGCACTTGTTCTGTGTGTAGAAGCAGCTATCATTTATTGTAACCAATTATGACTGAAAGCATGGTTACTGAAGTAAAGTTGTCATGTACGGCCACTACTTAGATGAGCAACTGTTTGGAAAATTCATCTAAGGATTACCCAAATGCTGTAAGAAACAAGCAAGTCCAGTTTCTTATGACAGTTTAGATTAACCAGTGGCAAAATATCTTCCTGCTGTTTCCAAAGAGTTCTAATGACCACACACTATTTTGTTTAAATGTAACGAGTATTTATAGCAGAATATAAATGCTTTTTATTATGACATCATGGTAAAAATTATTTTGCAATGTATCACTGATGAGCTTCAGTATGGGGAAAACAGGGTAAAAGCAAAGTGTGTATGAGAGAGAGAGAAAGAAAGAAAGAGAGAGATTTATATACCCCAATTATATTAAACTTTAAGTTTGCACTGCCCATATATTTGCTGTTTGAAGGCATTTGCTTTTACTGCTAGACATCACATATCTCTGATGTGTTTATCATGGTCTATGATTTTTGTGCAGTACACCTAGAATGCTATACATTCCGTTATCAAAGTGCATTGATTAATTTGCCTAAATCAAAGTTAAAACATGTATAAATCCAAAGCTCCTAGGCTTGGGCTGCATCAATTGAAAGTTTGTTTATTCTATATACCTGCACTCCCTGATGCATTGCCTATCTACAGCAATGTTCCCTTTATCCATTTCTGGGATCCCAACTGATTCTTTCTTCATGTTGGACTGTAGCAATTTCAACTACAATGGGAAGCAGACAGAATGAGTACAAAGAATACTATAATAGTGTTTCTAATGGCAGGATGACTAAAAGAAAGTTGACTGAGAATGGGAATCAGCATTTCTGTAGATCTTAATCTGCCCACTGAATGTATTAACAATCTTATAAACCTCTTAGTACATCTATACGTGGCCTGGGCAGCCTTTACAGGTATTCATCCATGCCTAGCATTTTTATTGTTTGCAAGGTCACAACACACACTGAACACCAACACTGTTTTTGACTTGCATTACTCTCTCTTTAGCTTTGTAATTTTATATTATATAGACACACAAATACATGCATACTAGCTCCTTTTTATTGATCTCTAACTTTTCAATTCATCTGTATGTTATGTTCTTCCATAATCAAGATCAGTTTTCCATTATACTCCCTTTCTCGTTAGCTTCTTTTCCTTGCCTGTCTCTTTTTACTACTGCTTGTTTTACAGTTTCTACTTAGTTCTCTGGGGTTTTTTTTTTTTTTTTTTTTTTTTTTACTTGCTACATGCTTTCAGATGGTGCCTCTACTGGTGAAGATCACTTTGTAGTATGAACTGGTTATATTAATACATGATGCTCCACATAACAGTTGGCATTACTAGAACCAAAATCAAATGATACACACCTAACAATAATAATGAAAATGGATCTGCTTCATGTTTTGGATAACTATGGTTGTGGTCATGTTGGTGCTGATAGAAACTTATTTTTAGGTTAGTAAGAATCGACAAGGATAGTGAAGAAATCAGTACATTATTATTCTAAGTTTAACTTATATATATATATATATATATATATATATATATATATATATATATATATATATATATATATATATATATATATATAGAAGGGAGGAGTAGTCTTCATGATCTTTGCAAGCCTTCTCAAACTGGTGAGATTGATGCAGTTGAGGTTCAGTTTTCTTTAACATCTGTTGGTCAGTGCCTACAGAAATGTGTGGATGGGGACAAAGGTGGAGAGATCAGTGAGCCAGAGTGGATAATTTGGGAGAGCAGAAGCTATGTAGTAGTGATAGAGAACACAGAGGGAGTTATCCGAACAAAGTGATTAAAGAGTATTGGTAACTGAATCATTGCCAATCAGTTTAAATGAACTTCTTTTGGATGTTGTCTGGGTCATCTTTGTGTTTATAGCAGCTACATTGACCCATATATGTGAGCAGGATTCCAATATGGTGAAATTTTGGTTTTTATGATGTGGTTTTGGCAATGTTATATATATATCTATGTAGGGAGCAATCATATTATTTTATTTGTTTCAGTCATTAGACTATGGCTATGCAGGGGCACAACCTTGAATCATTTTAGTCTAACAAACCAACCCAGTACTTATTTTACATTTTCTAAGCCTGGTACTTATTCTATCAGTGTCTTTTTATTGAACCACTAAGTTATGGAGATGTAAACAAACCAGCACACACATGACTCTCCTTTTTTGGTTTCTGTCCACCAGATCTACTCACAAGGCTTTAGTTGATCTGTGACTGGTAAACACTTAGACACTTGCCGAAGATGTTAAGCATGGGACTGAACCCAGAACCATGTGGTTGGGGAGTAAACTCCTTACCACACAACCATACTACTGTGCCTAAATTGATTGTTTTGAAGGGTTTTTATGTTATATTATGTTTAGTGGGGTCACCATGGGAGGTTTTCTTTATGTTTAATAAAGGCTGGAATTGCTTTGCCTCTCTTCAAAGTTAACAGCATCCACATAACAGTAAACTGAGGATTTTTTGAAATGGCTATATTTATTCCCAAATCTACACAGATTTTTTTTTTTATGCATCGAGGAAATTATTTTCTTTTCTACCATGAGTGGGTTCAAATTTCACTGAATTTGGCTTTTGCCTTTTGTTCTTTTGGGGTCAATAAAATAAGTACCAATGGAGCACTGGGGTTGATGTAATTGACTTAGCTTTCCCCTTAAAATTGCTGGCCTTGTGCTAAAATTTGAAATAATTATTTTTACCCCAAATAGTAGTGTCAGAAGCAGAAATTGTACTTAAAATGCATTAGAGTATAAAGTCATGTAATCTCACATTCTGAATCGTGCTAAAATAAGCATTAACCCTTTAGCATTCAGAATACTCTCCCAAATGTAATGCTTATTTATTCACATTCTTTTGAGTTAATCATGTTTTATCTTGTAGATTTGAGATTTCAATGATGTAATTATTTATTTTTAGAATGATATTATAAGGTAGGTGTGAGAGGCTGAATATGGCCAGTTTGAATGCTAATTGGTTAAAGGTAATGAGCTGCAGAATCAGTTGGGCACTGGACAAAATACCTTGTTATATTTAGTCATGTTCTTTGTTCAATTCCTACCAAAGTTAACTTCACCTTTCATCTCTCCAGTATCATTAAAATAATTTACCAGTCAACTTCTGTGGTGTGCTTAATTGATTATATACTTCCTACAAGTTTGTGGTCTTGTATTTATATTAACAATGATAATAATAATAATTATTATTATTATTATTATTGCATGTCTCTTTACATTCTGAGTTTAAATTCCGCCAAGGTCATCTTTGCTCTCCGTCTTTTCAGGATCGACAAAATAAGTACCAGTTGAGCACTGGCATTAATATAACCAACTTGCCCCTCCCACCAAATTACTGGCCTGGTGCTAAAATTTGAAATCAATTATTATTGTTAGTTTATTTATTTTAACCATTGAATCTTCAAGCATTTTATAAAACTTTCTTATTAATTAATTATTATAGTCTTAAAACAGCATGTGTGTTATTTGAAAAAGTAAAAAAAAAAAAAAGATTCTATCATGAGAAAATATATTTTTCTGTTGAATTTTAAAATTATTTCAGATGCTTATGATTAGGCTTGTAGCCAACATAGCTATTAAATAGAGTCAAGAGAAACTGAAATAGCTGTATTGAATGCTTAAAGTTTAAGCTAAGAAAATAAAATGTAGTGATAATGGCTGGTGATAGACATATTAGTTTATCTACCATCAAAATATTTTACCTCACAAATTCTGTTAGCCTGTTTCCTATCTATTTATCTGTATATGCCTATTCATTTATGCTTGCTCTATAATCTTACAGACACACACATACACCCACACACACCCATGTCTATATATGTTTGTGTGTATACATAAACATATCCACATTTGCATAAATTGAAAGATATAGTATGTGTGTGTTGATAAATTCTCTGAATCACATTTTTAAGAACTTGTTTTTGAGAGGTGAGGGACTAAGTAATAAGAATAATTAGGGGATAATTGGAATCCAGTGAAAACTTCCTTGAAAAAGGTGCTGCAAGTTAAGCATGCTTTATGAAAAAACCTCATTAACTCTTTAGTGTTCGCATTATTCTGCCAAAATTAATGCTTTTTCATCCACATTGTTTTGAACTAATCATGCATTATCTTGTAGCTATGAGATTTTGATGAGGTAGCTGTTAATTTTTAAAACGATATTGTAGGGTTGGTGTGAGAGACCAGATCTGGCCAGTTTGAACACAAAACAGGCAGAATACTTTTGTCCAGATATGGCCGGTTTAAATGCTAAAGGGTTAAGGATTAAGATTGAGAATGTTTGACTTGTTTTTTGTAGTGGTTTAGAGCAGACTTTGTCATGAAAAAGATCCCATTGCATGGCATTTTGGACAAGCATCTCTCTCCTCCCCCTCATGGAATTGCCCCTTCATTCCCACAGTCTAATGACAAAAAAAAAATATATGCAAACTTACAGTCTATATCAGGAATTGGGGAACTTTTTAACCGATTACCACAAAATATATTTAATTACACTGACATTACCCCCTTGATTTGAAAGGAAGAAAATAATAGATTCTTAGAATTCGAAAGGTTTATTGAATCTATTTATCTGGAGAATGCAATCATAAATATATAGAGAATAAAACAAATGCGATAAAAATAAATTAATATCCTCATTATGAAACAAAAGGATTTTTCTGGAAACTTTTTCACTTCAGGTGTTTTTTCATTTTGGTTACAATTATATCAAAATTGGGACATTTTGATGCCAGAGCAATTTGCATAGTCTTTGGGATACAATCGATTACTCTGCTTTTTTTTGTGTGTGTGTGTGTGTGTGTGTTAGTGTAGAAAATCCTTGTTTGCAAGGATAGCAACTTTTTGACTGCCTCCTCATGCCAGAAGAAAAATTTCGGTTGTAACGTAATTTTACTTATGTCTAATGAGCCCTCGTTACCCTCAAGAATTTAATTATTACCTCACTTGGGGTAATTTACCCCAGTTCGCTGACTCCTGGTCTATATTAATGTTATAAATTCCACCAGTTCTACTTTTGTAAATCACTTTCATAATTTTGTAGAAATCAGATGTAGCTTTGCATCTTGTAAATGGTTCACTGCACTGCTAAGGATCAAATAGCTATAAGATAAATAAATGAATAAAACAAACAAGCCAAAAACAATGTTTTGTTGTATACGGAAATACAAATTCTTGTAAACTTGAACCTTTTTGATAATATTATGTTTCACAGTTTAAATTTATTGTTTAAGACATCTAACATATTTTTTTATTCTTTGAACTTTTAAATGATTTGGTTTTAATCTCATTAACAAATATTTCAAACGAAACTTAAAACAAAACAAAAGGCAAAATTAATTGATAAGTTGTTAAAAATTCATTAATTTCTTTCATTGTATTTTTTAATAGAGCACTTGAACTTTAAATAAGCATGTTAAATGAACAAATTGATATTAAATTTCTTTATATATGTGAGGTACTGTTTACACTTATAAGAGATGCTTTTTGACACATTAAGTAGTTTAAAACTATCCCCCCCCCCCATGGATCTATGATTAAATATCCATTTGCAGTTTGAGATATTTTTCTATTATCAGATTAAGATTGCTGGTTAGTCAAGGACTAACATGGAGGACTCTTGTTTTGTTCTTTTTTTTTTTATTAAAAATTTTCTTAGTTATATATTCATGTCTATGACTCATTGGAATACCATTTTGTGTCAATTAAGTTGTTTTGTCTTTTTGTCTAACTAATTTTCTACTGCACTGTATTTCAAACCTTTAACTGATTGTAAAATTCTGTCTGAAACAGCACATTAAATCCTTTCTACTATAGACACAACAAGGCTACCTGAAATCTTATGGGAGGGGACTTAGTCAATTACATTGACTCCAACGTTCAACTGGTACTTACTTCATCAAACCCTGAAAGGATGAAAGGCAAAGTTGAACTTAGAATGTAAAGATGGATGAAATGCAACTAAGTAGTTTGTCCAGTGTGCTAACTTTTCTGCTAGCTTGCTGCCAAAATCGAATCTATAAAATCAAGGTTAATATTTTGTGGGGCAAGGGGCACTTTATACTTCTTTATAAATTCCATCTGTTTTTTATTATATTTTTGGTAGTTGCCATTTTGCTGCTAAACAAAACGGAAAATGAAAAAAGAAATCCTTATAGACACCTGATATTTGACTCATGTTGTGACAGAGCCAGTTTTTAACCTTTGTCCCACTCCTAGCTTGTTGATTCATTATATACAAACAGAAGGGTGCAACTCTGCTTTGCCTGCCCAAATCTGACAATTTTTTTTTATAGCTATATTTTAGTTAAAAAGGCACAACAAAAAAAAAATTTTTTTTTTTTTAATTCATACTGAATTTAATTCTTTTTAAATGTCAGTCACAATACAGTGATGAGCTGGCAGAATTGTTGGCATGCTGGGCAAAATGCTTAGCGGCATTTCATCTGTCCTTCCTTACGTTCTGAGTTCCAATTCCTCCAAAGGTCAACTTTACCTTTCATTCTTTTGAGGTTGATAGAGTAATTACCAGTTGAGCACTGGGGTTGATGTAATTGACTTAGCCTGTCCCCCGAAATTGCTGGCCATGTGCTGAAATTTGAAACCAATATCAGTCAATATAAACCTGTTTCACTAGAAAACATCTGAGCTTATTTGAAACCTACAGATTGTCTTTCATTATTAAAAATCACGCAAAGAAATACTTTATTCATAGATTCTTGATTAAACATGTTATGTGGTTATGAAGCTTACTTCCCAACCAGGTGACCGTGGGTTCGATCCTACTGTACAGCACCCTGATCAGTTGTCTTCTACTAATAGCACCAGGCTGACTAAAGCCTTGTGAGTGGATTTGGTAAACAAAAAACTGAAAGAAACTTGTATATACATGTGTGTGTATCTTTGTGTTTGACACCCCCCTCCAACGGTTGGCAATCGATGTTGGTTTGATTACATCCACGTAACTTAGCAGTTCAGTAAAAGAGACCAAGAGAACAAGTACCGGCCTTAAAAAATTAGTACTAGAATTGATTTGTACAACTAAACTTTTCAAGGTAGTACCCCTGCATAATTGGACCAAGTAAAAAATAAAAGAGGTAATCAGTTTTATGTGTTAATATATTTTGATTTTCAAAGGCACTTTTAATTATTTAAAAAAAAATTAGTAAATACCCAAATATAGTTTAATTCCAGCCAAAGTCGGGTCTTATCAAACTGTCTAGTTATATGTGTCTTTTATTTGTTTCACTCATTGGATGCGGCCATGTTTGAGCACAGAAAAGTTTAGTCGAACAAACGGAACCAAATACTTTTCTCTTTAAAAGAATTCTTATTCTTTTGCCTTAAACAAACCAATACCGGTTGTCAAGCAGTGGGTAGGTGGAAGACAAACAAGCACTCACATATACATACGCGGCGGGTTCCTTTCAGTTCCCGTCTTCTAAATCTACCCACAAGGCTTTGGTCGGCCCTAGAGCATTGTAGATTCTTGTTCAAGGTACCACGCAATGAGACTGAACCCGGAACTATGTAGTTGAGAAGCAAACTTCTTCCCACACAGCCACGCCTGTATATATATGTGTGTATCAGCGTGGCCATAGCCTTTACACTGAAATACGTAAAAGAACAAAATATATATATATATATATATATATATATATATATATATATATATATATGTATATATATACATATATATATATATATATATATATATGTACATCCCCTTTTTTCCTAAACTGTGAAATGTAATTCGAGAGAAATTTGTCTGTTATATCTAGCTGGTCGATCGAATGCACAGGCACTTCCTCCCTGAATATTTGAGTCAGGTGAGGCGGTTGTGGAAATGTCGGTAGGAAAAAAATAATACAAAGGATAATTTTTCGTAATCTCTCAAGGGAGACAAGTATGTAAGATATTTCCTAAATAGAGAAAGTCTAGAATGGTGAAAGCGGTGAAGACAACCAGGTCATTTCCTCAACATTTAAGTTTATCGCTCTATCACTGCTGATTTTGTCTTATCTCAGTACACAGAACGTATTTGGGTACCATCTAGTTGTACACGGTAAATAAATGCTTTGGATTCCATGTAGCTGTTTACCGTGAGTGTATCTCTCTGTTGTTGAGAAGCAAACTGTAATCCAGCAGATCTATATAATCAGTGGCATTCTAACCGTGACCATCTTGTCTTTTAAGGGTATCTTAATCCAATTCAAACTTTTTTATGACATGGGAATGGGGGGAATATGTAACTGTTATTTCTGGCAGCTTTAGTGACCACAGAGATTCCCTCGGTGCTATTTACGAGTGTAATGTATGTCACGGTAGCTGTCTACCACTGCTGTATCATCGAGTATCACTTAGCTGTACTTCTACTACTGTACATCTGAGTATCAACCGTGTACTCACTGCTAAGTAACTGAGTACCAACAGTCTTGTTAACTATTAGTGTTTATCTGAGTACTAACCAGCAATACATTACCAATGTGTCTGAGTACCGTCTAGCGGTACACACTGCTGTTGTATGTTTGAGTGCTTTTTAATTTCAAAACACTGGTGCTGGTGTGTATCTGAGTATTACCTAGTTGCGTACCACTGGAATGTCTAATACACACCTAGTGTATGTCTGTTTGCCATCTAACTATATCATTGATGTATGTGTCTCTTAGATTAATACTGTATCATATGCGTATGTCTGTCTACCGTTTAACTATATTTCTGGTATGTGTCTGTCTCCTAACTCTACAGTACTGGTGTCTGCCTTACTAACTCTGTACTACTTGTGTGTCTTGTCTCCCTGTCTAACTCAATATTATTGGTGTGTATAGTACGACCATATAGCTAAGTCAATGTTGGCATCGTAATTCAATACATATTTCACATTATTACTGCTTGAGACAATTCACATCTTAAACAGTGAGAGAGAGAGAATAGTCAGGTTACTGTGTTAGAGATTTTTTTTTATTTACTTTTCCTATGCAATCTATTATTGAACTGCTATTTCACTGAAGTGACAACAAAGCTGACGAGATACAGATCAACTAACAGCATTGAAGTTGAATTATGTTGTCATACTCACTGTATTCATGGTAACTATGAACACAGAGGTAGACGATGTTTTATCTGCTAGTTGCAGCAAATACATGTGTAAATTATTAATTAATTAAAAAATATTATAGGTGTTTAGAGATTTTGTTGACTGTTTTGAGTTGCAAAAAATAATCGAGTATTAGATAGAAAAGTGAAAGATCCGTGACAGAAATTGTACTTCGAGTTAGATTAGGCATTTTTGCTTCCATTGTTTCATTACAGATTAGCTTTGTAACTTTCTAGTCATTTGAAGCGGAGGAAAGAACCAATTTGTTAATTGTCTTTGACTACTCCAGTTTGTAGCGTGGAAGAGGATAATTGTTTTGCATGGAGGTCTGATTGAGTATGGAACAAGCATGGGTTGATTTGACCGAGATTGCGACTTGATTTTCTCCTTCATGTGGCTATCTTGTTATAAATAAACAAGTGTGAAGAGTACAGAAATATATATATTTCGGCTGGTGAAGAAAGGTTATCGTGTTTGGTTATTTTTCGTTTCGAAGATATTGAAGTAAAATGTTTTAAGAGTGGATTAACCTGAGATTTAAAATCGAAATTAACCTATTACAAGGTTTTGTGTGGGTGGATGGGTATAAACTATATACTCGTATGTGTAGAAGTACTGCATTTATTCTGTGAATGCTCTACTTCAGTAATGATATATTTGTAACATTGTATTCAGACATACTTTAAAATGTCAGCTTTTATGTATTTATTTATTTATTTATTTAAGGCACACATTTTTTAAAGACTTGTTTAATTTCCCTTAATTTTCATAAATCTTCAACTTTTCTCCAAAATTAACCAAGGGACTTGGTGAAATATTTTTAAAAAAATATTTTAACATGTTTGACTTTGAAAAATATTTCTTAGATGTTTTAAAAACTGATGAAATTATTATTCGTTTCAATGTATTTATCAATATATTTAATTTTTTTTTCTTCTTCTTTCAGGTGAGTATTATTGACGTGGTGTCTTTTGGTGAACATTCAAAACCGGTATCGTTATCATTAGAGATTGTTCTTACTCATATTTAAAAAAAAAAATTAATGTTTTTTTTCCTATACTCTTTACATATTTTATTTAAATACAACCGACAAATCCAACTTATAATCAACACCACCACTATTTTACATCCGTTTTTACATACTGGCCATAGGATTAGAGGAGCTTCAAGGTGCCTCGCCTCGCCACGATCAATTGTCATCCAGCTGTCTTTGTTGTGTAATGTTGTTGTTTATTTACTGCTGGATGCCCTTCCTATCATTGCATTTTATTGTGCCACTGACATTAGAATGGATATCAGTCGTGCTAGATAGAGACCTCTCTGGTCTCCTCTGTGTCAGTGTTTTTATTCAAAATTACTGTTCCCTTAGTTGGGTTTAATGCACGTGGGACTTTGCAAAGTTCATATCTTCGGTTCATTCTTTCTCTCTCCCTTTCTTTGGTATAGTTTTTTTTTTAATACTGGATGCCCATCCTTTCATTAGCTACTGAAGAATGATTGGTGCGATAATAAAGACAGAAAGACAGCTGGGTGCGTTTTTATTGTAACAACCAGCACTAGGGAGGTCTCCAACAAGAATGAACTGAGTGCATTGTATCAGGCTGCAGCGCCATAGAGGTTATCCCCGTAAAGGTTTAAAAGTCTCCTTTAGCTAACATCATCAATCTTCTTTCCTATAGCTATTAAATAAAACTTTGTGGAGGAGTAATAAAATATATTGTTTATAAAGAGGATAAAGGAACTTATTTTGAGGTTTCTTATGTGGGTGGAATAAAATGAGACAGTTCTTAAAATTTAATTTTATCGTTGCAAGTTAGTCTGGTAGGAGACTTGTAATTTTGTACTTAATTAGGAGCCAGAGAATTATTGTCACTGGTTTTCCACTTCAAAATATTGTTTGGGAAATGTTTCTAAATTTTGAACAGTTTAAAAAGCAAATAGAAATACATGGATTACTAATCTAGCTAGCAATAAACTACTGAGAATTCTGGTAATAACAGTCTGTTGTTGCTTGATCTGCTAGAAATTACAACTGATTCCTCTCCCTCAAATTACACCCCCACTGTTGGAAAAAAATGGAAAGGCACATTAGAAAATGGAAATACACTGGTGTCTGAAAACTGAGATAGTCACAGCTGAAGTGTTTTTGATTTTAGATCTGCTTGATCAAGGGCTAAACTGCTGTGCCTGCTGACGTTGTTGTTACTACTACTACTACTACTACTACTACTACTACTACTACTACTACTACAACATTGTTCTACATTGATATCTCTATTTCAAAAGTAAATAAGATGAAATTTGCATTGATTACTGATACTGAATGGCTGTTTCTAGCTGTGTATAAAATGTCAGCTGTCTGATGTTGATGTTACATGTGTTTTGTCATCGACTTCAATGCAAAAGAAAAAAAGAAAAATAAATGCAGGAAAAAAAAAATTATATGAAATGGCAAAAGGAGAGTAGTAGTAAGTTTCTAACTAGACTTAACATGGTGAAGAAATATTCTAAACAGTTGCAATTAATAAAAGAATACACAAAACAAGGTTAGCTGCAAGTATACTGTTTTGAAGAACTGTGGAAAATTTGGTGTGAAGTGTAAATATTCCTGACAGTGGACACAAGCCATATGAAATAGTAGTATGAGGGAAACAACAATGCAGTACATGGTATATAGTGTAGCAACCACAAATAGAGTCAATTGTATACCATATTCCCTGCCATGCAAAGTCAACATAGTGTATAGTGTAAATATGAAAACGGAGTAATTTTTCCAAATTCCTTATGAATTTCACATGGAGTTTTTGGTCCTCTGAAGTCATTTTGGTGTATATACTGACCTCTTTTTTGGTTGTAAATTTTGGTCTGATTAAAATTTGGTTTGTATGCCAGAAAATACAGTACTAAGGTTGTAGGATCCATTTGTTTAGTCTTAGGTTTAGTGATATATATATATATATATATATATATATATATATATCATCATCGTTTAACGTCCGCTTTCCATGCTGGCATAGGTTGGATGATTTGACTGAGGACTGGTGGACCAGGTGGCTACACCAGGCTCCAGTCTGATTTGGCAGAGTTTCTACAGCTGGATGCCCTTCCTAACACCAACTACTCTGAGAGTGTAGTGGGTGCTTTTAAGTACAGTCTATTTCAATGATGGGCAACCGGCAACTCACAAGACTTTCTGAATGGTGTGCTTAATGAAAAATTACCTTGAATGTTTTTTCAGTAATGTAGCCCAGCTGATGATGGGCCATGTCTCATGCAGCCCACTTCTGGTAGAAGGTTGTGCATTCCTGGTCTACGTTATACTCGTGTGTGGGTACCATCATTATAGTCCATGGTATACTGGTATGTGTAAACCTTTTGTACAGGTCATCAGTCCATTGGTGCAGTACAATCCGTGTATGTATGTATGTATATGGGCACCATCAGTATAGTTCATGGTGTACTGGTATAAATGAACACTGAGCACAGCCTGTGTTATTCTAGTATGTAGGGACCATCAGTTAAAATCATAGTATACTGTTATATAGGAACTACCTGTATAACCCATGGCATTCTGGTGTGTTGTAACTCCAGTATCATGATATATTCAAAAAAATACCATTGATCTCTCTGTCCAGCTCAAGACCTTCAGATTTTAGGATTAGGCCATTCGGAAAGTCCTGCAGGCTGCAGTTTACCTATGACTGATCTAGGGTCTATAGAGAAATGTTGAAAATATTAATTTGTAACAACTATTTAATAAGAACACTAGTTAATTTAATTCAGCTATTGAGTGAGAGAGCAGCACATGCCATCAAAGTGATGCTTCATGATACCCATCTGATAAGGGGACATGAGGCACATGCATTACGACCATAATGTGTGTGACATAGAGGCCACAGCACAGGTTGGGGTCCTTTATTAGAATTTTCTTTAGGTCCAGTAGCCCATCTCCCTCAAAAGGTCCCTGAATAAATGTTGTTTAAAGATAATGAATGAAGCACCCATATTTCCAGAAGTGTTTGACTCAAATCTCAAAGAATTCCTCTCAACACATGGCTATGATGCTCCCCCACTACTTCTGCTCATGATCAGAGATGCACATATTGTCAGCCACCAAGGAACATATGCTCAATTGGTTATGGTCAAACAAATGACAAGCAAATCTGTGGTATTGAGCAGAATATTTTCTGTAGCCTATCTTTTATACCAAGACAAAATATGTACATGATAACACTTCCAATCAGTTAAGATCAGAAGCCATGAGAGCCACTGCCTGGTACTACATTAGGGCATTGAAAGCTGCTGTCTAGTACTGCATCAGAGCATTGAGAGCCATTGCCTGGTACTGCATCAAGGCATTTATTATTATTATTAAAGGATGAAATAAGTACTAGTTGAGTACTGGGGTCTATGTAATCAACCCCTCTTCTCTCACCAAATTTCAGGCCTTGTATCTCTCTAGTTGAAAGGATTGTTATTTTTTTTCTATTAAAGTAACAAGTTAGCAAAATTGTTAGTGCTTGGGACAAAATGTTTTCTGTTATATCTTCCTGCTCATCATATTCTGAATTCAAATACTGCTTTGGTAACGACAGTTGTAAATGTATTGAATGATTTGTAGCAATCCATTTAATCAAGGATTTGCTCTCATGCCATGGCCTCGGATACCAAAATATATTTATTTACCTATCACAATTATATATTACCTGTAATGTAAACCAGCTTCATCAGTACTTTAAAAAAATCAATATATATGCATTTTGAAATAGATATCACCCATGGACAAAATGAAATATTTAATTCTTTAAGGGCCTTAGGATTAACCTAGCAAAAACCAAAGTTTTAGTAAGTAGGGAGGCTGTTAAATCACAACCCCCTTCAGGTAGATGGTCCTGCTCGATCTGTAGAAAAGGCGTGGGTAGAAACTCCATACGATGTACCTGGTGTAAACTATGGTCACGTAAAAGGTGCAGCAATATCAAGGGAAGGTTAACCGGGAAAATAGTTTTTGTGTATGGAAGATGCACAGGGGCAATAAACACTGAAGATGTACAGAAAATAGATTCCATCACAAGCAGGGGGAGAAACCAGTAGTTGATAGCTTCTGCTACCTAGGTGACCAAGTCTGTAGTGGGGGTGGTTGCTCTGAGAGTGTAGCAGCTAGAATAAGAATAGCCTGGGCAAAGTTCAGGGAGCTCCTACCTCTGCTAGCAACTAAAGGCCTCTCACTCAGGATGAGAGGTAGATTGTATGATGCATGTGTGTGAACTGCCATGCTACACAGCAGTGAAACATGGGCCATGACTGCTGAGGACATGTGTAGGCTTGAAAGAATGATGCTAGTCTGATCTGCTGGACGTGTAATGTCAGTGTGCATACACAACAGAGTGTAAATGCTCTGTGAGAAAAGTTGGGCATAAGAAGCATCATGGTGTGCAAGAGAGACGACTGCACTGGTCATGTGTCACGTATGGATGAGGACAGCTGTGTGAGGAAGTGCCACTCCCTAACTGTGACCTTAGAACAATGGGCCTCACAGAGGCAATGACAGGTGACCAAGACCTTTGGAGATATGCTGTGATTGAGAAGACCTAGCAACTAAAGTGAGATCGCAGTCATGCATGTCCGGCCCAGTTAAGAGTACTCCTGATGTGTCTGGCAATGTGATATGCTTGAGAAGACATGTTGCGTCAAGTAAAACCAATATCGTAGCTGTGCCCCCTGACTATCCCCCGTGCTGGTGGCACATAAAAGCACCATCTGAACGTGGTCAATGCCAGGTCCACTTGACTGGTGCCCATGCTAGTGGCACGTAAACAGAACAATCCGAAGGTGGCTGATGCCAGTACTCCTTGACTGGCCCCTGTGCCTGTGGCATGTAAAAAGCACTACCCAAACATGATCGATGCCAGGCCCGTGTGACTGGCTCCTGTGCTAGTGGCATGTAAAAAGCACCCACTACACTCTTGGAGTAGTTGGTGTTAGGAAGGGCATCCAGCTGTGGAAACTCTGCCAAATCAGATTGGAGCCTGGCACAGCCGCTGGATCTCCAGACCTCAACGGACGATGATGATGATGACACACATATATGGTGGGCTTTTTTTCAGTTTCCCTCTCTGAAATCCGCTCACAGGGCTTTAGTTGCCCAAGGCTATAGTAGAAGACACTTGTCCAAGGAGCTGCGCAGTGATACTAAACCTGGAACCATGTGGTGGGGAAGCAAGCTTCTTACCACAAAACCATACCTGTACCTCACTAGAATTTTTTAAATCTTTACGTAATAGAATAAGGAACACAATTTTGTGATTAACAACAAACATGACAAGCTGTACAGACTCCTTAATATAAAGTTATATGTAGAATATATTTAGTAACTATAAGTACAGGTATAGGTGTTTGGTTAAGAGGTTTGTTTACACCCATGTGGTTCAGAATTTGTTCCCCCTGCACAAGCATTGTGTGCAAGTGACTTCTACTGTAGCCTCAGTCTGACCAATATCTTGTAAGTGGAATTGGTAGAGGGGAAACTGTTGGAAACCTGTATACATCTAAATATATGGACATGCATGTCCGTGTGTGTGTGTTTTTCACTTCCTTGATTCTGTATACCATGCTACCATGTGAAGTTCTCCATTCTGATTAGCCATGAAGCAAGGCACAATAGTTGGAATTTGGTTTGGTCTAGACATCCAGGTGGACAAGAACAGGGAAGAGGTGATGAGTAGGGTGGCCAGCCTCATCCAGAAATAGGCCAAGAGGAAACTATGCCTGAAGGGTAGGGCAGAGGTAGTGAATGCGTATATCATATCCATCATCTATTACTGCCTAACTATTGTGGAGAACCATGATTCTGTGTACAGTGCTACCATGTAAACTGTGTCATTGTTTAATTCCAAGTGAAAGTATGTCTGGTCATCTTGATGCTTCATAAACAATGTCTTTGTTTATATCTGCTCTTAAAGCATATCCTGTTAGTGAGTTATTTGTTAGATCAGGAGAAATAGTACTTTACAGAGAAACGACATCTCTCTCAGCCATAGGTTCTGTCCACTTGGAGTGCTCAGCTAGCCTTTTTATGCAACTGTGATCTTCAATAAGCATTGCATGTCTGTACACTGTGCTACCTTCACTCTTGCGCACCACATCTGACCCATCTTATATCCATTTTTCCTTGAGTTATTTGATCGTTTTATCACCCACTTTTTCATATGTCAAATACAATTCTTTGAGGTAGTTTGTCTGTAGTTGGATGCCCTTTCTGTCATCAACACTTGTTTCCACACAAGGTATATTCTCCCACTCCCTTGACTAATGCTTGCATGGTGGTGACACACATTGACAGATTATCACACATTGCCTAAATGAGGAGGCACACACACCATGTTCCGTTTGGTTTGCTTCCTAACTATGGTTTCAGAATTTAATCGGAAACCACATGGTTCGGAAGCAATCTTCTTGACCACACATCCATACCTGTGCCTTTATTCATGTATGCTACTGTTTCATATCCAGTGGAACATGCTTGTTTCATTTATTCCTTGCATTTACTGATCCTCTGCATTGAAAGATCATGTTTCACTGTTATGCAACATTGTACTTTGTATTCAAGTATCAGGCAATCTGACCTCCATTGTGAGAGGAAAGCTCTTTGTTACCATCAAATGTAGGAGCTCCAGGCTACATTCCTAACTACTCCTTTGCCGCATAACAAACATGGCTATTGCTTGATAGAAGTAAAGTCCTGTCTTCTTTCCTACTTAATAAAACTTTGGTATTTGGTTAGTTTACTTTGTGGTCTCTCAATTCTTAGTTTTGCTTCCATGTCTAGAATTTCTTCCCTAACTCTACTAATTCAGCTGTAAGAGCCAGGTCATCAGTATACACAAGTTCATAAGGATAAGAAGTCTTTATAAACTTTTACAGTATGGTTGGAGGGCTATTATAAATATGAGAGGACTAAAAACTGAGCCCTGATGGACTCCTGCTGACTCATTTGCTAACTTTCACTTTTACCTGAAGTTCTTTGTATTTGGTCAATTCTTATAATATGAAAATATTTTTCTTTCATTCAAGTCAAATCCTCATCAGTTGTATTTAATTTTCTTTTCTTGCAGTTTCCTTTTTTGATTTCTTATGAAAATTTACAAAGTTCAATTATATGCTCTTCCATGGAGGACTGACTGTAGTACAAAAATTACCATGCTTTATTCAATTTAAACTAGTTATTTAAACCTTATGTTACACCTAGACTCAGAATGCTGAGTATTTGTATGTCTTGCAACAATAGAAGATATGAACATAAAAAAAAACTTTTCTGAATGAACAAAACGAAAAAAAGAAAAGAAAAATCATGTTTAGCTGTACAAAATTAATATATATATATATTTATATACACACATGTTTTTCTTTATGTATGTTTTATGTGTGTGTGTAGATAGGAAGATAAACATATAGATATATTTAGACAACACACGTTTGTGCGTGTGCTTTTACTTTCACACCTGATACATATATTTAATTTATTAACCCATAAAACAGTTATTTCTATATTCAGTGTTATGAGGTGAATGACCCTCTGAGCAATTTATCTAACCTATCAGAAGTAGCAGTCTAATTTTTCTCCAATCATGCCTCATTGCCTTAAACAAGCCTACATTGAGTAATATAGTCCTTGACAAAGGCTATAGGACTGCCATTGATTATATTTTTGTAATTAGCATTTTTCATCAAATTAACTTCTATCACTCCTTTTCCTTGAAATGTAAACCAAAGTGCTTAAAGCATGCATCCCAGAAAATATATTTTTATTTCTTTACATTCAAAACATATGACTTGGAGGTTTATTTGTTTCCCTTGTGTTATGCACATTACCCATATTGTATATTTAGTGCTTTTTTTAAAAATCAATTTTAATCTGATTTCAAACTCTCCATATTGTGTATCTAAGTGAGAATCTACTCTTCTGTACCTCTCATATATATCTATAGATAGATAAATAGATCACTATTAGCCTTAAGAATATACTTCACTGAGGAGCTCTAATAAGATCAAAACATGTCCATTGCTTTCACCAGTTGACTTTGAAGACCAAGCCCACTCCCATTTGTATTACTTGCATTATTTAGATATTTTAATTAGCTGATTTTATTGGAGTTTCCTTTTATAGAACTACTTTCTTTTAATTTTGAAATTATCTGTTTTAAACCCTTTAGTTGTGTGAAACCAACATGGGTCACAACATTTTTAAAAACATTAACAGATGGGTTGGTATGAAAAGAGTTAACCTAGTTTTTAGAGACCTTTTCTTCTCAGGAAGATGTCATTTTGCTTAATTTTTAAGACCTATTCTTATCATTATTCTTATCTTTTTTTATTTTGCTATACAATTACAGCATCTCATTTTACAAACTATTCCTCATGCTTTTAATTCTTCTTATCAAACACTATAATACTAATTTAATTTTCACTTAAATATCATCAGCTATATGATATTTATACAGCAACAATTTCTCTCAAAGCTATTTATATTATCTTGTGATTCTAATTTAGTAAATGCATTTGTATAACAATACAATAAATTAAGTACTAATTGTTACTTGCTTTGATTAAACTGTACTAATGTATCATATTGATCAATAATAAACCTGGTTGATGAATATTTCCAATGGCCTTCTTGGTGGGTAGATTTGTGTTTGTAATATTGAATCTCAATTTCTAGCATCTATTGATAATTCCTATTTTTAATTTATCTTACTTTGCATCATATTATTCTTTTACTTATTTTATGCAAGCCAGGCGACTCAATTTTTTTTTTTTTTTTTTGTCTGTAAGAAGTCTGCTTACATTTAATTGAATTTACTCTGATATTAGTGTATGCAGCTCTGTTGCTGCAGAACAGAATGGCAAAATAATTTACTGAAATAGTATCAAATAGAGTTACACTGGTCCCACTTCCAAGCTGAATGTGTTACACAGATAAACAGTAGTTTGTTTTCTTGGTCTTTTGTAGATAAAATGATTTACAAAAATGAATAAAATTGTAACAAAACAATTATTGTATCATCAGATTGTGGCTTGAACAGTATCTTAATTTTAACGTTATTGTTATCTATGTTATTGTATGGATCAGAACAGTTCTAAATTGTGTTTATCAGTGTAAGCTCTATGGTTCTTTTTGTAGCATCAGGTAACTAAAATTAAATCTCATAAGCAAGGTAAGCACTAATGCTGTTCTTGAAATTGCTAATAAAAGCAATGGAGCAGTGTTTGGATTTATAAAATAGAAATCTCAGCAAAACCTAAATCTGTTGTTTAAGAGTAACTGATATTCATGGCCTATAAGAATTTTCATTCATGGATTTAAAGGGAGCTTTTAGTTTCAAATTAATTGACTAAATTCCAGAAGGTCTTTTTTATAGGTCAGTTATTTGGAGAGAGGGAAGAAATGAAAGAAAACAAAGTAAATGACAGTGTGATGCAGTGAGTTGGCTCTCAGTACATCACGGTAGTATCTGGAAGGAAATGGTGAGGATAAATTGCAGTCATAGTTATTATTGGGGTGGCAAAATTGTTAGCGCACCAGACAATATGCTTAGTAGCATTTCTTTTGGGTTTATGTTCTGAGTTCAAATTCCACTGAGGCCAGCTATGCCTTTCATTTTTTCGAAGTCAATCAAAATAAGCACCAGTTGAGCACTGAGATTGATATGATCAAGTAGATCCCAAAATTTCAGGCCTTTGTGCCTATAGTAAGTAGAAAGAAACAAATTATTAAATATTATTATGAAGGAGTGAGCTGAGAGAATTGTTAGTCTGCTAGAGAAAATGCATACTAGCTTTTCTTCAGGCTTTATGTCCTGATCTTATATACTGCTAAGATCTACTCTGCTTTTTATCCCTTCAGTATTGTTAAAATAAATACTAGTTGAGCTGTGAGGTCAATGTAATTGACTCACCTACTCCCCTAAAATTGCTGGTGTTGTGCTAAAATTTGAAACCATTATCATTATTCTTACTGATTAAATTACATGGAATTTGGTTTGGTCTAGACATCCAGGTGGACAAGAACTGGGAAGAGCCAGTCTCATCCAGAAATAGGCCAAGAGGAAACTATGCCTGAAGAGTAGGGCAGAGGTAGTGAATGCATATATCACATCCATCATCTATTACTGCCTAACTAACTATTGTGCCTTTCTTTCATGGCTGATCAGAATGGAGAACTTGATCCTCCACTTTCTGTGGAGTGGGTTGTATTCCACTGGTCAGGTGGTCCACTCTCTGAAAGACTGGCCATGCCATGGTTCATGATTCAGTGAGGCTGTAACATCTCCAGTATTTTCTGGATGATGAGCAGGTGTTGTCACTGTTTGTTTTTCTACATGCTTTTCTACAACTTGTCTCCTTGATAGAGTTGCAGTCCTAGATCAAACGTACACTGAGGTAGGGCACCTAGAATACTACTGACAGGTGCTCACAGCCCTCTACTAGTTGGGCAATATGGTTGATGGATATTCTGTTCTGTAGAGGATTAGTGGTGTGTAAGAGTGTCTGTGTCTTCAGGGAAACTCTGGATTCTACATGCTTGTAGGATAAACTCTACAAACACAGTAATTTGGTATCAGCTATACTTGCCTGAAATGTACACAGTGATGAAACCCTCTGGCATGCACTCGTACAGTCCTTAAGCACATTGCTGACTTATATAGAGTTATGTCAAACACCTGCTATCACATGTAGGAAAAGCCTGGCTATCGGCTGACTCTATTGTGAGGATCGCCCCCACAAAGAGCTAAAGACAAATACTTCCCATTTCAGCAAAGCCTTGCACTATGTGTTTTGGTTTCTAGTTGACCCTACTGAGGTCAACTTTGCCTTTCATTCCTCCAAGGATGATAAAATAAAGTACCAGTCAAGCATGGGTGTTGATTTAATTGACTAATCTCCCCCTATCAAAATTACCAGCCTGGTGCCTAAATTAGAAATTATTATTTATATTTATTATAAATAAATAGGAAATGGGGTAAGCTGGCATAATATTTATCAAATTTGATTTTGTTGCATTATTTTTAAAACAATATATTATATGAAGTTCATGTATGAAACATTCCAACTAGCCTTGTTTCTTTTACAAGTTAAATAACTAGAGAATTATTAACATTGTCTATAGTTGTTGGTTTCATTGTGTGTTGTAAAAAACTGCTTTGGATTTCTCCAAATACACACTTAGTAGAAAATTAATTATTGATGGAATAATGAAATTTCTTTACTTGAAGTTAATTGTTTATCCGCTAATAAGTTTTTAGAGCCAGTTCCTAACATATACTTTTGTGAAGAACATATGATTGGCAAGCGTGTGAAATGATTATTATAATAAACTTGTGTTGTGGTTGTAATAGTAACTCCACCTGTGTCTAATTTTACTTCATTGGCATGTGCCATATGCATGGGAATTATACATAGATTAAACTTTAAACTGTAATCTGGATTATATATATATATATATATATATATATATATATATATATATATATATACACATACATACATATATAGGTAGATAGATTCACACACACACACACTAGTTATCATGTGAGATACATTCCTGGTGAATTAACTTTGTAGCACAAGTTGGATTCTTGGTGATTCTTGATTAAACCTTTTTTTTTTTTTTTTTTAAATATTTATTCCTTGTACCTGGGGCAATAAACACTGAAGATGTACAGAAAACAGATTCCATCATATTCCAGGGAGAGAAACTAGAAGTAGTTGATAGCTTCCGCTATCTAGGCAACCAGGTCTGTGTTGCGGGGTGGTTGCTCTGGGAATGTAGTGGCTAGAATAAGAATAGCCTGGGCAAAATTCAGAGAGCTCCTACCTCTGCTGGCAACTAAAGGCCTCTCACTCAGGATGAAAGTTAGACTGTATGATGCATGTGTGTGAACTGCCATTCTACATGGCAGTGAAATATGGGCCATGACTGCTGAGGACATGCGTAGGCTTGAAAGAAATGATGCTAGTATGATCTGTTGCATGTGTAATGTCAGTGTGCAAACACGACAGTGTAAGCGCCCTGAGAGAAAAGTTGGGCATAAGAAGCATCAAATGTGGTGTGCAAGAGAGATGACTGCACTGGTATGGTCATGTGTTACGTTAGGATGAGGACAGCTTGTGAGGAAGTGCCACTCCCTAACTGTGAAAGGAACCTGTGGAAGAGGTAGACCCAGGAAGACATGGGATGAGGTGGTGAAGCATGACCTTAGAACATTGGGCCTCACAGAGGCAGTGACAGGAGACCGAGACCTTTGGTGATATGCTGTGATTGAGAAGACTCGGCAACTGAACTGAGATCACAGCTATGCATGTCCAACCCAGTTAAGAGTACCCCTGATGCGTTGGGTAATATGATATGCTTGAGAAGACCTATTGAGTCAAGTAAAACCGATATCGTAGCTGTGGCCAGTGCCCCCTGACTGGCCCCCGTGCCGGTGGTATGTAAAATGTATTATCCAAATGTGATCAATACCAGGCCTGCCTGATTGGCTGCTGTGCTGGTGGCACGTAAAAAGTACCCGCTACACTCTTGGAGTGGTTGGTGTTAGGAAGGGCATCCAGCTGTAGAAACATTGCCAGATTAGATTGGAGCCCGGTGCAACCGCTGGCTCTTCAGACCTCAGTCAAATTGTCCAGAATGCTTAATTTATAGACTGGTTTTTATTTTCATTACTTCATTAGTAATGTATATCATACCTGTCTTTTTTTTTATCATCTGGAGAAGTTAAAAGGTAAGAAGCTGATGTTAAGTACAACAGTATCAATTTTTATTTGCCAGAGGGATGGCATTTATCTCAAACTGGGAATATCTTTCAGCAGTAGCACTGCCGGGCAGAGGATTTCTGGAAGTTAAACATAGTCCCCAACTTGGAAAGTTCTTAAGAATAGACCAGCCAGTTCATTCTTGTCACTGATTTCCCCTAAGAATGTTGTCGCTCTTCTCCCACAACTAATCTTCTATAGATCACTGGTGTGAAACTTTTATCAACTGCTTTGCTTAATTACTACCCAGTCTTGGTTTTTGCTTAGCCTAGCGTTATAGCTCCGTCAGAAAAGATAAGCTGGAAATGGTATGCCTTATGATTGGAAACCACACCTGCTTATCACTCAAGAATCTCTATAAATACTGCCACTTCTACATATCTCTGTGCAGCAGTAGTTGCAGCATGGAAGCCGCCTCCTCCTTGCAGAGGATATTGGTTACAGGTGGTCAGTCTGGTCAGTGGAATGCATGCATCCCTTACACAAAATGCAGAAGAGTTTCTCCAATACTGTCAAATGAAAACTAGACCAAAGCAAACTATTGATGAATGTGATATAGGCATTTTGGGCTATTTCTGGATCACACCAGCCACCTTACATGTAACCATGTTCTCTGAACCAGTACTTAAGTGATTTAACCAGTCCATCAGTCCATGATGCTGTCAAACAGCATAAACTTGCCTCTCTAGATGCCAAGTTGCAAGCCCACTAACTTATCTGAATTAATATTTGCTCTGGCCATTACTTTGTATTTCTTTAGAATAATGATGATCTTATTTTATCCACCTGGAAGGATGATGGGGGAGTCATCCTTAATGAGTAAGCAAGTTAAATTGTTTTAATTTGACTTGTAAAAGGTTAAATTTCTATGTACCTGCACTTCACCCCACAAGGTTATCTTCTAGTTATAGGAAATTGCCTTTGTCGCTTTTGATTGCGAGGGGAATATAATTTATGTGGGATACTTTTCCAAAAACTGAATTTATGGTTGCTATAGTGTGTCCCTTGAAAGACTCACCTTCTTCACTCAGTCAACATAGCTGGAAATTGGTGTCACAGCCACTTCACGCTTGGGTTGTTGGTTTGAAGAAAGACATCTAACTTTAAAAGCATTTGCTCTGACAGATCTTGCAGATAATTCATTATTTGGATTCTCTGAATAAATTAATTTAGCCTTGGAAAACAGATGCAAAAATGTTTAAGTAATAAATGTATAAAGTTGTAAATATGAGTAAGCAGAATACGAATGAATAGTGATATAACAACTGTGATGAAAGTTTACATTAGAAATAAATATTGTAAACTTCAAGTGAGTTACTTTTGTAACTAGCATAGATTAATTGCTGTTCATTTTTCTTAGTTATAAAATTAACTTATTTTCACAGTGTACTTGAATATTTAATGTTCATGTAAACGTGTGTTATAAGCTGATCAAGAGCAGATGCACTTGTAAATTTGGATGTTTACATTTTGTTAGAGCAAGTATTTTTGTAGATGACTGCATTCTTCTACTACTCACCACTCAGGTGTGAAGTTGGAGTACCACCTATTTCTTGCTATGTTGATAGTAATGAGTAGAAATAAAATGTCCCTTGCTCAACATTGTAGTATAAACACCTGTGACTCACCAGCAAATTCATATAAACGCAAAATGAAGTAACTACTTTTAATAAGCAAAATCAGTTTCAGCCTGCGATAATGTGTTTTTATTGTATTTTGTTTAATTAGTAGGTCTTATCACATATTCTGATTGGATTAGCTGTGTGTTTATTTGAAATTTTCTGTATAATGTCAACACTTTGAATCATTCCATTAAAATCATCACAAGTCATCTGAAATCATCTATGTTGACTTTCCAGAAATAGCTAACACATTGGATAGTATAGTGCTAGAATTACAAAAGTTAGGCAGGTCATGGCTTGAACACTTTTGATCTTATTTTGATCTTATCAGCTAGGTCTGATCTAAGGCTAAACAATAGCAATAATCTTCACAAGTTTACAATTAAGTTGTATTTAAAATGCTGAGCTGTAAGAAAGGGAACTGTCAGAAATAGGTTTATGTGTAAATGAATAATATAACATTCTATTTACTGTTATTATTGTGTATTTTAACATTTTAACTAGTTCTTGCTCTGGTTATTATTAAGATTTATCTACATTCTCAATAGTTATAGTGAATTATATTGGTTTAAGGCTCCTACTAGATTTATGAGTTCAAATTCTGTCCATGTAAGTTTAAATTTTCCAGTAACTAATTAATTTAAATATTATACTAAACTTTTGTTTTAGTTTTGTGTATGTGTGTGTGTGCAGGTGTGTAGAAATCAGAATTAGTAGAAAGTGGATTTTATATTCATAATCATACAACTTAACCCTGGTAGCCATGTGCTTCACTTCTGGCCCATCAGGAACAGTCGGTGGATGATTGAAACTATCTTAAGCATGCCCCTCAGCATCCTATATAACCAAAATTGACAGCCCAAAGTGAAAGGGATTCAGATAACAAGTATGGTCTTAATGCTTGGAGAAAATTGCCTGCCCATACAAACTGGACCACTTTTGCTAATACCACAGCTCCTGCCATCAGCTGAAATGTGATGTCTCTGTGCACCACACAGCCACACACAAACTTTCACACCTTCTAAAACTGCAACTGATCCTTTTGGTCCTTTGCCAAAAGGATAGCTACCAACTTTGTAAAATTCTCCTTTCCTTCACTTCACTACTATGGTGGTTTGTGGATAGTACTCCACTGGGAAAACATCTACATTTGCTGCTTGCTTTCCATCTGACTCCACGTTATACAAGTAAATTTTTTTTCAAAACTATCCCTTTCTGAGTCCCAGGTACAAAATACACCTTGCACACATACACACCAAGTGTAAAAGTAGCTCCAGTCACATCAAGTCAACAAAGTTACCATCCATCACACAATGTTCCTTCCATTTTCCTCAAACAATGCATTCCTAAGCTAGCATCTGTATTCATCTCTCTCTCTCTCTCTCTCTCTCTCTCTCTCTCTCCCTCTCTCTCTCTCTCTCTCTCCTCTCTCTCTCTCTCTCTCCCTCTCTCTCTCTCTCTCTCTCCCTCTCTCTCTCTCTCTCCCCCCCCCTCTCTCTCTCTCTCTCTCTCTCTCTCTCTCTCTCTCACACACACACACACACACACACACACACACACACATTCATCCTTCCCTTGTCTTTCAGAACAGTGGCTTCCTGTTAGATTGCACTAGTTGAGTGTGTGCTGATGGGACATTTACTGACTCTTACTTTTGACGTACCCCAAGCTTTGGCATTGTCCTCACTCTTTTTCTCCTATACATCAGCAACCTGCTTGTTACCACCTCTGACAAAACCCATTCCTATGATGATATTTTCCTTCATATCTCCTTAACTTTTAGCACCAAAGTACCAGCCATATGCAACATAGCCCAGGTACCTTGTGCTAAATCTGCCCATAACTTTATGAACAGAAACTGCAAAATATTCTCCAATGGGATCAAGCTAATCTTGTCTCCTGCAACAGCAAAAAGACATAATCACTGCACATATCAATAGAAGAATTGGTCACAAAAGATGGGTGTCCTGTCTTTATCCTCTCTTTTCTGCCTCTACTGCATTATTGTCTCTTTCATGACTATATTCCACCCCACATCCATCATATTTTATTACAGTTCTGAAATTTGTCTTGTCCTTTAGCCCATATAAAAAAAAAAAAAGAGCTACTCCTTTATAATTTTAAACAATGACAGCATTTGTAATCATGAAGTTGATGTTATTGTTACAATAATAACTAACAGATATTTTATTTAGAGTTAATGAAAGGAAGAGTAACAATATTGCTAAATAATAATTATTGTGAGATGAAAATCGTATGTAAAAATCCTAAAAACCACTTTGAGAGTTGCAGTTAAATTAACTAACTTCAACTAATGACTTAAAACTCATCTACAGATCTAACACAAAATGTTATGCTTTAGTTTGGTGTTGAGAAAATGTGTTGTACAACCAAGTTACTGTATTTGGTTGTTTGTGATGGAGAGTAATGAACAGTTTGACCAATTTACATCTAGTCTGTTTTTGTTTTTATAAAGTTTTTGTTGTGTTGTCAAACAATGTAAATTTGTTTGGTCATAGTAGGTTTGATTCATTGATTTGATGTAGGGTTAGTATCTCAGTAACAGTTTAGGCATAAGTATGGAAGCTGATGTCATTATTTAGGCTTACATGTTTCATGCTTGTCTAAATCAGATAATTGTTCATAATGATGGTTATGAGTAACTGCTACAATTATAGAAACAGTAAACTAAATTGTATATAATAATTTACTTATGTTGTACATGATTTTGTCAATTTAACTTAAAATTGGACTTCATATCTTATCATACAACTAAGTGGTGTTCCTCATATTAACAACTGTGAAGTGAGAGTTTTATTTGTCATCTGCTAAGGTTGACAGAGGCAAACTGGAACTGTAGTTATTACACTATTATGTTCAAGCATGTAAGTCATTCAAGCTCTTCACATTTTACTTTAAGTATGGATTACTAATATCTGCTTACCTTTAGTTCACAACAGCAAAGGAAATCTTCTAACTATGCCTGCTTTGTTTGAAATAATATTTGAAAATTTTTTGTTGTATGCATTCGATAATAATTTTGTCACCGAAATAAGGGAGATATTTAAAAGGTTATCTACAACTGCGAAAATGACACATACAACAAAAAAAAAATTGGGTCTGTTAAAATTAGGTGTTGAAACTTTTAAGCTCAGATAGAATGCTTGACATTTTTAAGTGGGAAATAATAATTGCAAAACTGTTATTTGATTGGTCAGTTGGATCATTCCTAAACAAATTTTCAGATTTGTCACCTAACTTCATCTTACAATTTAAAGCTAAGAGAATGAGTATTAGTAGTTCCCCC
The DNA here is from genome assembly GCF_046866305.1 of Octopus bimaculoides. Taxonomy (NCBI): domain Eukaryota; kingdom Metazoa; phylum Mollusca; class Cephalopoda; order Octopoda; family Octopodidae; genus Octopus; species Octopus bimaculoides. Next base: position 179,492,796 of record NC_142928.1, on the reverse strand, counting down.
TTGCATCTCCTGGCAGAAACCACTGAAAACTGAGACTTTAGCTACTTCCATTTACAGATGGCTAACTTGACATTTTCATACATATCCTGTACATGGTTTTCAGAAAAAAATACTTTTCACTGTAACTTTTTTGTTGATGAGTTGTTTCCTTTCCCTTATTTTTTCATGAGCAAAATAGATGAGTGGGATTAAAAGAATGAGACAGCAGGAAAAAACAAACAAACAAAAGACATCAGAATCTTGAATCTTACATCTAACTTCAATGCTTTTGAATTGAAACATTCTGAATTTCTCTTGTAATTGTAAAATTTGTTTTTGATAAAGAAATTATGAAACAAGTTGGCATTTTCAGTACAACTTACCATTTATGAAACTTATGACATAACTTACTAGATTTAGTAAAAGAGACCTGCAAATTACAAGGTCTATTCATTTACTAAAATGAAAAGAAAAACCTGGTTCAATTAATGAAAATATTATAAAGGTATATATTATATTGTTGAGTCATGAAGAATAGATTTTTCCACACCTGGTATTTTGTTCAGACTACAACAATCACAGCTTCCTTCCAAAAACAGATGGTGATGCTTAAGAATTAATAAATTCTTGATTGAATATTTCAAGTCATAATTCAATTTAACTACACTTCAGTAATCTTCTACAAAACACAAGGAGCCTATAGAAAATTCAGATGTACCAAGTTGTTCTGCATGCTGTTGAGTTAGGCTGTAGTCTGAGCTACTAACAGCTGAAACCTATCTAAAGTTATACCAATTTTAGAATATCACAAACTGAGTATTTGAGATATACTTTAGTTTTTGACATTTATCACTGTTATAGTTACTGTATGAGCCTATTGTTAAATTACCATGTCTCAAACTCAAAACAGAATAACCAACAATAACCGTTTAGTCTATCATAGTCCTCTACACTTGAGCTTTGAATTGACATATGTTAGAATATCAAATAAAATGCCTCATGGTAGTTCTGATTCCCTGGCTCTTGAGTTCAAGTTTCAACAAGCTTAACTTTGCTTTCTTGTACTGATCTAGGATGGTGGACTGGTAGACTGGATGCCTTATGGCATTTGTTCCAGCTCCTTAGTGTTCTGAGTTCAAATCATGCTGTTGCCTATGTGTGTGTGATCAACTTATCTGTCAACTGGTTTAACACTATTTCTTGGCACTTTGGTGTATCTTTAGTGGAGTCCATTCTGTTGTAAACGTTTAGGCTTTGTCTCTAGTTGGAGGATATCTTCCCCCTTTCCTCCTACCACTCTCAGAAGCTCTGTGAAGTGTCATAAACATTGACTTCTCTTTTCAGTAAACTATGGAATTGGGGAGTTAATCAGAAAATTGTGTTGAGTGTGTTGTTTAAAGCTTTAATAGTTTAAGTTTTGTAGTCCTGAAACTTTAAATTGTAAATATGTAGTTGTAATATTAGCAAATTGAGACACCCATGAGTGTCTTGTCTCTGGCAGGTATGAATTATGTTTCTCTACCAAATTAGTTAATCTTGCAATCTACACCACCTAGGAAATATTTATTGTTTTAGAAAATGTCCATGTAATCAAGGTGTAATTGATTGATCAAATGTATGTGAAGTTGTCTGATAGAGATAAGGAATGTTTATGAATGACTTAGGTATTATTTGAAATTTGTAAATCTTATAAACTCTAAGGGTTTGTTGTGTGGCTTAACCTGGTAAGTTTAATCTGTTCAAGCTATAATTCCATTTTACTGGGAATTTCAGATCTGATGCTCAGCCAAATACCTGATACAGCGGGAACTGACAAACCCCATGTTAAAATCTTGTCAAACTAAAAGTAGATCAGTCAATCTAAAATGTAAGTCATCAGTACAAAATTAACTGTTTGCAAATGTCTACTCACAAATCTCAATATTTTACATGTTTTGAGTATTTTCAGTTTTTTTAAACCCTGCATTAAGAGGTCATAGCTCCAATATTATGGATATGTGATTTAATCTTGTTGTTTGTGAGATATACATTTTTATGTTCTTGATGTGAAACTCAAGTACAGATACTACTGTGCTCAAGGCTGTGAACTAAAATGTATTACATAAGTTAGTCTTTGACTCACCATCTTTCATATTTAGTTGATTTAATAATTGGTAAAAGCTAATGGGATTTTACTCAAATACTATGTTTAGATGTTGTTACATTGTTACAGCATGTACAAACTACTTGAAATCTGTTTTTTACACCTTTCTCTATTATCTAAATAAAGATCATGGTATATTTTTAAACCAGTAAAACCATCTGACATTAAAATCTTAATTATATCATGTACACATGTTTATTTTTTAATTTTTATCATAGTTGTTTTTAGTATAAAATAAAAATGGTGTATTTACAAAAATGATCAGAGAAAATTTATTTAGGTTGGACACTACAACATTCACAACGTGATAAAAATATATATAATATATCCTGTAACTTGAGCCAGTGATTGTGGCAGGGAAATTAGAATTAAATGTCCTCTGAATTTTTTTTTTAAACAAAGAAGCTAATTAGCAGCACTATCACTCTGTTATCTAATCACTGATTATACACACACACACACACACACACACGCACACAGATTGTGTGTATATTGTGATCACACACACATTCATACATATAAAACTTCTCAAAATGAAAACAAATGCTAAGTAGAAAATGCCCCATGATTGTTACAACGGAACAAACATTCTAAAATGCATGAATGTTGAAATAAAGGGAGCTGTATGTTCAGCTGGAATCCTTACTTCTACATTTGCAAACTGATTAGTTAGAATAGAGTTATGGCTTTCTTATGGTTCATTCCTGCTTCACTGCATTTCTGATGGCAAAAAAAAAAAGTCTCCAGCATGGTCCAGAACAAATACTGTAAAAGACTTGGTGCAAAGAGCACCTGCTTTTAAAGTTTCCTTGCTAATATTTACATCTTTCGATATTGTATATCAGCAACAAAATACAACAACAAACTTCTGCATCATTTCGGTGTATCAAATTCCCTTTGCAAAAGTATTGATTTACCTGAAGTTGTTGTTGAAGATAGTTGCAAACAAGTACTGTGCAGTAACATCAAATCCAGGCTACATAGTTGCTAAATAAACTAAAGCTTCTTGGTAAACAATAGTACAATGTAGTGGTCTTGAAGTAATTATTGAGATATTACAGTTGTCAACATGGATAAGATACAGTCTGAGTTCATTTAAATTTAATCCACAAAGTATCCTGATTTTGTGTTATAAACAAAAATGAAAACTCATGTGATAAACTTAATGGAGCAGATGAGGAATAGATAAGGATAATGCTAGGTTAATACAAGATGCAATTAAGATAAATTATGTACAGTTAGCTTCTTCATTGATGAGCAAGCATAAAAGCTCTCCTCCTAAATCAGAAACAGCTGAAACACCTGATAAAAACAAGAAACTATTTTTTTTTCTTTTTGTTTTTGTCAATCTTAAGCAATTATTTACAGAATCTGCAAGTCCTTGATACAAATATTTTTTCTAGAATGTAATGCTGTGAGCAATACAATTGTTGTAGATGAATAAATTCTAAAGGCAAGTCATCCAATGTATGTGAATTTAAAATATTTATCCAGTGACAATAGTTGATTTGATGAAATTTTGTATCTGTTACTTTCTAATCCCTGTAGCAATTGGAACAGTTCTTGTTTGGTTTTCTGTTACCAAAGCAGTTTTATGTATTCAGTAAACTTTTAGTTTAAAGGACTCCAAATTTGGAGATTTGGGATTTGACAAACTGGATAATAATAATAATAATAATAATAATAATAATAATAATTACAATGATAATAATAATAATACCAGCCACACCAATAATAATAATGATCAAAAAAGGAACTGAAAATTGCTTGAGATTGATTCCTGGCCTACCATCCCTGCAAGAAGTGCAAAAGATTGTTTTAATTGGTGTGCCGCATGTATTGAGAAGATCATTGTTACTGTGAGAATAATTACCAAATGTGTAAATAATTTTTTTCTACATAACTTTATTCTGCTTGTTTATTTTAATGGCCTATCAATGTATAACAGTGAGTTGCTTCCTTGCTGAATGTTGGGAAGACACTTAGCGAGCAATGGAAACAAAATTGAAAGAAGAAAAACTCATAACAATAAGAATAAAATGCTTAATAAATTTTATTTTTATATATATCATCATCATCATCATCATCGTTTAACGTCCGCTTTCCATGCTAGCATGGGTTGGACGATTTGACTGAGAACTGGTGAAACCGGATGGCAACACCAGGCTCCAGTCTGATTTGGCAGAGTTTCTACAGCTGGATGCCCTTCCTAACGCCAACCACTCAGAGAGTGTAGTGGGTGCTTTTACGTGTCACCCGCACGAAAACGGCCACGCTCGAAATGGTGTCTTTTATGTGCCACCCGCACAAGCCAGTCCAGGGGCACTGGCAACGATCTCGCTCGAAAATCCTACAGGAGCCAGTCAGGCGGTACTGGCAACGGCCACGCTCAAAATGGTGCATCTCATGTGCCACCCGCACAAGAACCAGTCCAGGGGCACTGGCAACGATCTTACTTGGCTTGCCGGGTCTTCTCACGCACAGCCCATTTCCAAAGGTCTCGGTCCGTAGTCATCGCCTCGGTGAGGCCCAATGTACGAAGGTCTTGCCTCACCACCTCAGCCCAGGTCTTCCTGGGCCTACCTCTTCCACGGGTTCCCTCAACTGTTAGGGTGTGGCACTTTTTCACGCAGCTATCCTCCTCCATTCTCACCACATGTCCATACCAGCGCAATCGTCTCTCTTGCACGCCACAACTGATGCTTCTAATGTTCAGCTTTTCTCTCAAGATACTTACACTCTGACGGGTATGTGATTGAATAAACTTACAGGGAAAGACATTCCAGCCATGGCTAGCTAGTATTACAGGGATATCTAGGGGTAGATTATCCTATCTTTATTTTTCTCATTTGGTAGGTTTTGATTTGAAGATTTAGCTGCTATTTGTAGCATGGTGAGCAACTGCATAATGACTCCCTGATTGAGGAGTTAAAAAAAGAAAGGTGGAGATTTGTGGTTATGTATTTGTATATATCAGGGTATGTATGTATGTACACATGGGATCATGAACACTTCATATTGCATTGTTACTGGGCAAAACTCACTTTTGTCTCAGTCTGCTTCTAACTATATTACAGTTAGATTGTGTATATACTTTTCATTTTAATATAGCAAGTTTATATTGCGTAGTAATAAATATTTAACCTTTTTTATATCGGGTTCAAATTTTGGCACAAGGCCAGCAATTTTTTTTTGTGGGGAGAGGGTAAGTCGATTACATTGACCCCACTGCTCAACTAGTACTTATTTTGTTAACACTGCAAAGATGAAATGCAAATCTGAACTCAATGTAAAGGTAGATGAAATGCTGCTAAACATTTTGCTTGGCATGTTAACAATTCTGCTAGCCCACCTCCTTTTAATCATTTTCTGTTTAAAAAAACAAAATTTTTTATTGGCTCCTACATTAACTTCAGTTTAATGAACTTGCAACAGACATATCTTCTACCCCTCTGTAAGTCTTAAATTGAAGATTCACTGTACTTCTAAAGTAGTAAAACAATGAAGGAGGTTGGAGTTTTTTTTATCTATGATCAATATTTTGACAAATCAACATAATTTAAGATGACCTTGTTCAGCATGTAGGAAAAGTAGTAACTCCATTATCTAGAGATAACTGAAGCAGATTCATAGAATACTTAATGGAATTTAAACAGTTTGGATGCACAGGCTTACTTGAATTGTACCTCATGCAAGGCTGAACACTGTTGGTGGAACAAATGATGATAAAACATTGTTTGACATTACTGGCGGATGGTTAGAGTCTGACAAAATACAATTGATGGTGACAACTAAATCACTTTTTCTTTGTATGAAGATTCATCATAAAAAGTAAAAAAAAATCTGAAAGTCAAGAGCTAAGATTGAACTAGTATGAATCACATATTTTCATACTTGAGATAAAGTTTTAATGCATCTTTATTATTAATTGCATGTTATGAATTAGAGTGGCATGAAGTTTTATCATTTTATTTATTTATATATATATATATATATATATGTGTGTGTGTGTGTGTGTGTGTGTAGGCAAAGGCATAGTGGTGTTGTTTAGTATCTTACACAAGTATCTTCTGCCATAGTTTCATGTTATAGAAACATGCTGTAGTTTCTTGTGAGTTGAATTTGGTGGATAGAAACTGTGACAGCCTATTGTGTGTATATCAATGCTTACATATATATAGACCAGTGACAAAGGATGCGTCCCTATATGTGGGAAAAGTTACTTAGTCATTTGATAAGGATCAGTAAATTTGAAGTTAGTATGTGTCAATTATAACTGGCTGAAAACTACTAAGAGTGGTTCTGTCATGACCACTGTGTGTGTGTGCACGCGCGCGTCCCAGTTGCTAAATAGTTCTTTCTTAATAGTGTTTTCAAAATATTTTCAGTCATTCCTTATATTCCAAATCTCAATTATCATTTTCAATTAATATGAATTAGAAAATGAAGCTATACTTTTCTTTATTGATGTCTTCGTATATCTGCAATGTCTTATTTATTAACAGTGGCTAGATAGTAATTTGAGGTGCTGAAGTTTTCACCACCCCCTCTTTTGTCAGTGTGTGTATGTGTGCATGCATGCATGCACATGATGGTGCCTACTATATCTTTGCATTGCTACTGGATTTAGTGAATATAAACTAAATATATTTTGAGACAGCCTCTTATCACTTTTCCAAATGTTCTCAGGTTAATGTTAATTAGGATTATAGTTTACGGTTCATTTGTATCTGCAGTCATGTCACTTCAGTCTGATAAAAATTATTTCACAATATATTATGGATTTGATTAAATTCGAACCTACACCTCTCACTTTATGTTAAGCTAATTTAAATTTTCAAGAATACTTTCCAGAAAACAAAACAAAAAGCAAAAATTATATAAAAGGATAGCATTTTAAAACTACAATATAAAATATGAATCTTACTATATATTTTTTTTTCCTCCCTGAAACCATATATCACTAATAGTTTTTAATAGTTTATCTGATAGGAAGTGTTCATAGCTCTTGAAGGAAGATAGTATGGTATATTACTTATGGTATGGAGAATAAATACAATTATATTATCTTTTGGGTTTATCTTTTACTTGCTTCGGTTGTTTGACTGCAGCCATGCTGGGTTTACAGCCTTGAAGGATTTTAGTTGAATGAATCAACCCCAGTATTTATTTTTTTCAGCCTGCTACTTATTCCCTTTTGCTGAACTGCTAGGTTACAGCGACGTAAACACACCAACAATGGTTGTCAAGCAGTGGTGGGGGACAAACACATACTCACACATAACAGGCTTTTTTTCAGTTTCCATCTATAGTAGGAGACACTTGCCCAAAGTACCATGCAGCGGGACTGAACCTGGCAAACTTCTTACCACACAACCACTCCTGCATTTATGATAAAATAATATTTTGTCAAGGGTGTGTGTGTGTTTACATATGTCCATATTCGTACTGTGTTCCTTTATTGTTAAAATCTAACTTAACCATGGGCAAAATAGAGGTTAACAAAATATGTCCTGGGGTTGTTATGGTAAATGAAAACCTTTGAAGCTATGGGTCAGCATAGCTATTATAGTCTAGTAACTAAAATTAGTAAGAATGAAATAAAAATGGATAAATTGTTTTTCATTTTGGCACAATTTTGTGGAGGTAGGGTTAGCTGATACCATCAGCCCCAATACTTGCAACCCCAGAAGGATAAAAAGACAAAGTTGGGATTAAAATTCAGAAAGAAAAAGATAGAAAAATATTGGATGTTCTAACATATTCATCATTGTTTTTCCTGAGTTAATGACTACAGCCCTACTTTTAAGTATATTAGAGTGTTGTGTTAATGAATACTCTGGTATATACACATATTTTGTTCCGCATTACTTATTGCTGTGACACATATCTGCAGATTCCTCTTCTCTTTGTGTTTTCACATTTTAACATTCTGTTTACATAGAATCTATACCGTATATGAAAAGAAAGAAAATTTACTAGCATGTACATACTAATTTTGCACTGCATTGATTAAATATCAGTTGAAGATATTAATAGGCTTCTATGATTTACTGCTTTTGTTGTTGTTGTTGTTAATGCAACTGCCCAGCATCAAAATGTCCCAATAGTTCTCTTCTCTTCCTATCAACACCAACCTGAGAAGTAATTGTTAGTTTTTATCTCTTTTAATACGACCTAACAATAATTGCTTTGCAAGTTTTCCTTGAATTTACCACCTCACCAAATACCTACAATGTACTATCTGGATGCCCTAAACATATCCTAACATTTTATAGTCAGTTTACATTCAGCTGAAGTATATATGTTGACATTATGTTCTTTCTTTATCTTGGTATAGCTATAGGATATTAATTAGCCTTAAAGATATAGTACTGATAAGTTAGAGACAGAAATTTTACTCAGGGGAATATTTTGCTTGGGAAGTCTTGAGAGAAAGCATCATACCAAAATCTGAACTGTTCTATTCACTCTCCTCTTCCATTTGCTCTTTGTTATTGGTGTTGGTAATATTATCACTGTGGCATTAATATTTATTACATGCAGTGACCTTGTTTAGCTTAAATGGGTTTATAACATTTATCTATTTAGTTAAAATATTGAACAGAATGTTATTATAGTCCATATTATTATTATTATTATTATTATGTCAGGATGTTTTCTGATTTATGGCAACAATGGTTACTTAGAAGAAAAGGTATTAGATGAAGCGGTTGATTATTGTAATGTCCAGTGGTAATAGTTATTGGGAAATTGTTGTAGTTTTAAGTGTTTAACACACATCTTGTTAAAACAGATTCAGTTTTATCAAGGGTGAAAGATTTAAGTTGAGTGTATTATTCATTGAAGTAAAACAGTAAAAATAAAAAGGGTGACTCATTTATTTATTCCTGTTCTGTTTAACCTTTCTCATCATACACCCTTGCTTAATTGGTCAGAAGTTTGAAGAGGGTTAGAATAAGGATGTAGAGAAAGCTTTGGTGGTATTGAAGCCATACATCTATATTATGATTGCTTTTGTTTTAGGTTGCATAGAAATCAACAATTCTTGTAAACACTGTTGAACAACAGGAGTTTATACAAGAACCCGTCTTTCCATTAGGAAAAAGAATAAAGAAGCATCAACACAAATGGAGCCTATCATATATATACATATATATATATATATATATATATAAGCATGTGTATCACACACACACACACACACACACACACACACACACACACACACATCTGTGGCATTATATCTTAGTGTAGATTGTATATGTAGTCATTGTGTAAAACAAGATGTTTTCTCAGTCTACTAATTAACAAGTTGCTTATTTACTTCAAGCTAGGAGATGGCTAGAGAACAAAAAGAAAGAAAGAAAGAAAGAAAGAAAAAAAGATGTGAGAACAATCTATCTCCCTTGAAGGTTACATTACTGATTGACTGATAATTTTACATGCTATTTAAGCCAGGCTGTGCTACAACATTAACTGGGAAGTGTTTAATAAAATAATAAATTAAAAAGCAGATGGAAAATGAAGAAAAAACACAGAAATAAGCATAGTTAGCCTACAATTACTTTATTGATATGGTATTAACTGAGTCACATTACTACCCACTGGAATTAAATTAGCTTCCTATCTGTAAATAATTTTATTTTCTAGCCGGCTGTCTTTTCTCTCTCTTTCTTTCTCTCTCTCTCTCTCTCTCTCTCTCACACACACACAGATGTTTTCTCTGTGAAAGTATATATCTTGAGGGTAAGAAAAGTTTATATTTTTCAGCCAATCAAAAATATTAATATATAATACATTTGTTTTACAACCTTGACAGAGCACAGTCAGTATGTTTCTCTTGTGGTTAAGCAGAGTAGAACTAAAAGAGAGAAAAAAACTGGAGGATCTGCATAGCACACTTTTTACTATTGCTCTTTTTTTGGGATTGTGTTAAATGTAGCTTTTCATCTACACTTCAACTTTCCAATAATTACTGATTGAATTAATTTTAGTTAAACAAGTACTGAACTTAGTTATTTCAGTTGTTAAATGTCCAATGTTCATTGAACATCTAAGATAAGACAGTGACAGTAGTTTGAAATTTTACCTCAGGAGAAAAAACAATTCATTTTATTACTGAACAACTCTACTATGTCAAATTTCTAATTGGGGTTTTTCTTCTATATTGTCATATGACTTTTCATTTTATTACCTGTGTTCAATAACAACAAGAATAGGCTTGCTTTCCATTTATAAAGTGGTATGCATAATCTTCAATACATATTTATTATTAGATATACTTTTAACTGTATTCTTATAGCTTTGCCAATTTAAAAGTAGTTGCTAATGAACAGGTTTCCTCTTAGCTTTTTCCCCTTTTCTCCCCTTCTTTCTCTTCTCTTCAAACTGCATTTTTTTTTTATGACCTCAGCAATTATGTGAAATAGCAGATTAGCAATTTATTTGAAATAGTTGAAGTAAAATTAGGAGTGTTGGTTTCTATTTTAAAACAAATCAATCAATAAGATGAGAAATAAAACCTGAAGTGGGGTGAGTCGGAATAACAACCAGTTTGTTCATAAGAATAAAGAAATCAAGTAGAAAAGGATTATATTCCTTTGAGCCCTTTGACTCAGAATAATTAATTGGTCCAAAGTTGTAGCATGTGATTATCATGAGCCAAGAAGGAACCTCTACAAAGTTACTACTCAACCTTGTAGAAATAGCAGCTGGCTATACCTTGATTCATACTCTTACTACTTTAAAACAGATACAGTAATTCCTTGACTATCGCGAGTGTTATGTCCCACCCCCACCCCCTGCAATAGGTGAAAATCCACGAAGTAGAAACAGTACTGTACTGTATATTTAAAATTTTTTAAATAATTTATATATATTTATTTCATTATAAATGCAAAGCAACACCACAGAGGAATTGACGTAAGCTTAAATAGTAAACCGTGATAGGTGAACCACGATATGGCGAGGGATTGCTGTACTTCAGAAAATGTAATCCTAGGTTTACTATGTCTGTAGAAAGAGACAGGATGGTCAAAGCTCAAGGTTTTTGTTTCATAGGTCTGCTTGAGCATGTCTGAACAACATCTGCAGTGATTACCAAACTGTGTTCTATATAGAGGAAAACGAAAATAGAGCAACTGTCTCGATATGCTTTGAGATAGAAGTCTATCATTTACACTAATTGATAAAGTAATATGTTGCAGTACCCGCCCTGAAGCTGTAATCCCATATTAAAATGTCTGGCATTGCATGAGATGCACCCCTCCACTCCCATCTGTTAGAACTAAACTTGCTCTTATGTGCCAGGAAAACAAGAGTTAAGTTTTTCCTCGACATATAACTGGTTAGAAACTATGACTCATGTTTTCTTGAGAAAGATAATCAGAGCAAGAAAAGTAAATTTATTTTTGGAAAAGATAGTAAAAAAATATATAATATTGTTGGTTAAAAAGAAATTTTCATATCTATCTAGCCTCAATTATCATATAAACAAGTCTATTTTGAAGAATATGATAAATACTGTCTACTGATATTACTGAGAAAGGGAACCCTGGGAAAAACATGATATATTAAAACTCCACCCAAAGAAGAAAGAAAGAATAAATAAATAAATTAAGGATAATCCATATTTTCTAGATAAGTGTTGCAGTCAGAGATAGAAACCAGTGCTCTATTTTTTAGTGACATTTTAAGTCAGTTGAAGAAATGTTGATGTTAATGTGTACATATTTGTTTGGTTATCATATAACACTACATCTTGTTGATACCTGTTAAATGATGCTTTTCATGTCCTGAAAATTGGTTTGTTTATATAAAAAAAATTTTGGAATCACTTTAAAATATTTGGAGAGATATCAATTATGCTTTATTAATATTAGTCCATATCAGTTGATCTGCTTATCCAACGGCATTAGGAAAGAGTTGTAAACAATAACAAAAAAAGGAAAGAATACCAAGAGCAGTGAATTACTTTAGGATAATTTACAAAGATTATGGTTTTGTTTTGGAGGTTTGTTTTGATGATTTTTTTTTTTCATTTCTATCCCTCTATTGTCAGTAAAATAAGCATTTGTAGAAGGCTGAGCTATTGGTTTAAGAGGTTGTGTTGAGTTTGTTATTCTTTGAATGTTTGATTAACTAGCATGCCTCAAATAAATCTGATTGCAGCTATTTAATAACATCAGTTTATAAAATGGCAGTGTTGACAGTAGTAGTGATAATCAGTTTCCTTCTCAAGGGGATTCTGATGATTATTTTCTCTCTTTGTGAAGCCTGGAGATCACTTAGTTTCATAATAAGATTCAACTAAGAATTCATTTGTTTCCTAAAAAAACAACTGTCCTTCTCAGAGTTACCAGCTTTAATTGAATACGAGATACTACTTTCATGTTAGCTTTGATTTTTAAATCATTATTTCTCTTATTTGTCTTTTACATAACTAATTTATTGTTTCATTGGCTTTGATCAACTCTGTTTAGCAGACAAATACAGACAATGAAATGAGACAGGATGTCAGTTTAGGCTGAATTTCATTGTTGAATCAACTTCCAGCCTTGCTATTTCAAGATTTAAGACAAAATATGCAGTCGCTATCCTAAAGAAACTGCTACTTTGTTGAAAGATTTATCCTCTATAACAAGCATGACCACTGATTCCACTGACATTCTTTCACTGTTTCATAAAATATTTTTTTTTAGTGTTGATGATAATAGAAGGTTAAAGATACATTCACATGCACATATTTCAATATGACCTGTGAAGGGACTGAAGAGGGAATTTTAGAAAGCCTTTGACAGGGTCCCCGATTCCTTATCTGGTGGTCAATGAGGAAACTAGGGATAGAAGAATGGTTAGTGAGAGCTGTACAAGCCACGTACAGGGATGCTGTCAGTAAGGTGAGGGTTGGCAATGAGAACTGTGAAAAATTCCAGGTAGGGGTAGAGGTCCACCAAGGATCAGTCCTCAGCCCCCTCTTATCCACCATAGTCCTCCAGGCAATAACAGAAGAATTCAAGACAGGATGCCCCTGGGAGCTTCTCTATGCAGATGACCTTGCTCTAATAGCTGAGTCACTATCAGAACTAGAAGAGAAGCTTCAGGTGTGGAAGCAAGGATTAGAATCAAAGGGCCTTAGAGTCAACCTAGCAAAAACCAAAGTCTTAATAAGTAGGAAGGCAAACAAACCACAAATCCCTTTAGGTAGATTGCCCTGCTCGATCTGTAGAAAAGGTATAGGTAGAAACTCCATAAGATGTACCCAGTGTAAGCAATTGACACATAAGAGGTGCAGCAATATCAAAGTAAGGCTAACTGGGAAGATAGTTTTTGTGTGTTGCAAATGCTCAGGAGCAATAAACACTGAAAATGTGCAGAGAACAGCTTCCGTCACATTTCAGGAGAAAATTAGAAGTAGTTGATAGCTTCTGTTACCTATGTGACTAAGTCATTCATGGAAGTGGATGCTCTGAAAGTGTAGCTGCTAGAATAAGAATAGCCTGGGCAAAGTTCAGAGAGCTCCTACTTCTGCTGGTGACAAAGGACCTCTCACTTAGGATGAAAGGTAGACTGTATGACGGATGTGTGCGAATAGCCATGTTACATGGCAGATGACTGCTGAGGACATGCGTAAGCTTGCAAGGAATGAAGCCAGTATGCTCTGCTGGATGTGTAATGTCAGTGTGCATACACAACAGAGTGTAAGCGCCTTGAGAGAAAAGTTGGACATAAGAAGCATCAGATGTGGTGTGCAAGAGAGACGACTGCACTGGTACGGTCATGTGTTGCGAGTGGATGAGGACAGCTATGTGAAAATGTGTCGCACCCTAGCAGTTGAGGGAACTTGTGGAAGAGGTAGACCGAGGAAGACCTGGGATGAGGTGGTGAAGTACGACCTTCGTACATTGGGCCTCACTGTTGCAATGACAAGTGACTGAGACCTTTAGAGGTATGCTGTGATTGAGAAGACCCAGCAAGCCAAGTGAGCTTATGCCAGTGCTGCATAACCAGCCCATTTAAGAGTACCCTTCAATCATTGAATAATAAACTATGCTTGCGAAGACCTGTTGAGGCAAGTGAAGTTGTTGTCGTGGCCGATGACAGTACTGCTTGATTGGCACCTGTGCCAGTGGAACGTTAAAAGCACCATTCGAGCATGATTGTTGCCAGGGCCGCTGACTGGTGCCCGTGCCGGTGGCACGTAAAAGGCACCATTTGAGTGTGATCATTGCCAGCACCACCTGACTGGCTCCTGTGTCGGTGGCACGTAAAAAACACCATTCAAGGGTGGTCGTTGCCAGTGCTGTCAGACTGGCTCCTGTGCAGGTGGCATGTAAAAAGCACCATTTGAGCATGGTCGATACCCGTACCGCCTGACTGGCCCTCATGCTGGTGGCACGTAAAAGCACCCACTACACTCTTGGAGTGGTTAGCATTAGGAAGGGCATCCAGCTGTAGAAACTTTGCCAGATCAGATTGGAGCCTGGTGCAGCCATCTGGCTCACCAACCCTCAGTCAAACCACCCAACCCATGCCAGCATGGAAAGCAGACGTTAAACGACAACAATGATGATGATAAATTCATTGAGCGGAAATTAAAAATTAATTAGCTTGTTCTTGTAAAGGAATTGAACTGTTGATGCTATAAAAAAAGAAAATTCTTAAGTTGGTATGCTGACTTAATAGCATAAAATGAAGAAATTGACTCTACAATGAATGTTAAATTATTAAATTTTTCAATTATTCCCATGAGAGAAACAAAAAACTAAAGTAATTTATCCATGCAAAACTCAAACCTACTTTTCTGTTTTTGGAAACAATAATGTTTTCATTTTTAAATACACACTGTATTTCATGGGTGAAACTGACTGTTATACATTTACTTTTGAAAACTGGATTCTTTTATCTCATTATTTACACTCAGTCATTTATTCAAACTAGCAGGATCTGAAAATTCCAAGTCTTAGAAATGTTCTCATTTTCATTTTGATGCATAACGTTTATAGATTTTCGTAACATGGTTTCAGTATGTTATTCTGATTAAGCCTTTGGTTTTGCTCTGTAGTTAAGGTTGTTAATATCATAAGAAATTGAACTTATCACAAGTATTAGATTGTTGGATAAATTTGTTTGGTCCTCCCCATCCCCATTTATTTTAATCCTTATTTTTCATCAACAATTTTAACAAATCAGTCAATAATATATCTCTTTCATTGTTCACGGCTTCTTCTCAACATTACCCTGGTTTGTCAATGCCTTAATGGTAATCACCGGGTCTTGACTTGATGACTTCAATTAGCCGTATTTTCTACAAAAAAAAAAAAAAAAAAAATCACCTGAAAGCACTATATTAGGTAAACATGGAGAGTGTAGTAGATCTTCCCATCTGAGCTCTTGAATAGGAATTTTGGTTAAACTAGCAACGTTGGGAGTGAGCATTGTCATATTGAAGAAGCATACTATATTACTGGCTGGATCATTTGAACTAAGTGCATTTTCAGAACATAAAGCTCTGCATTGATTGTAGTTTTCAAACATTTTGTAGTGGATTAGTCCTTCTCAGTCCCACCAAACACACAGACCTTGGTTTTGCATGGATATAACTCTGGCTTGAGTTAAGATGTTGATTGCTTTTTGTGGTTGAACCATTCTTTTCTTTGCTTCATATTGACATTAAGATACCATTTTACATTGCTGGTGACAATGCAGTGAAGAAATGCTTGTTTCTGTTCATGAGTAACCTTATATTGAGTGGAAAACTTGCAGCAATAGAGGAGTGCTGGAGTTTGTTTCTTTTGTCCAGAGCATGTGGCACCCATGCACCAAGTTTTTGGACCTTACCCATCAAGTAAAAGTGACAGGTGACGGTATCATGAGAGCATCCCATCCACTGGATCAATTCCCCTGAGGACTTGTTTGCATACAGTCAATCCTCATTGAACTGAACAGGTCAACCAGAACGTGGAGAACTTGTGAGGTCAAATTTCCCTTCCTTGAAGCATAAAAATCATTTCTGTGCAGTTCTTTGAGTAATAATGCTTTTTCTGCACATAGCACAAATTTCTAGAGTGGCTTTCATAGTTTTGTAACTTTGATTGAAAGCAAAGAGAAATTGGTGTTGAAAATGTTAATTTTTTCTTACTTGGCACTCTTCTGTCATATGCCTAAAAAGAGGTAAACTTTATTTAAATTTCAAAAACAATAAGCAAAAGTTATACAGGAAGAACAGAATTAAAAAAAAAAAAGAAAAAGAAACCACAAAACACTGATACAAAGTATTTTTTGTTAAATAATAGAAGTTATTATATATGGAACAGTGGCATAGTGAATACAAGTTTTGATTAAGTGTCAGATGTTAAGTGTTTTAGTTTTACCTGGTGGATGTGAGTTCAATTCATAGGTTAGTGATTCGATATATACTCTGGTTCAAGCAGAATATATAAGTGACATCACCAGTTTAAGTGTAGCTAATATGAAAATATTCCTGGCACGGACAATGGGACGTGGACTGTCATCTACTCTGTGTTTGAATAAAGGGTTTAGTTCAAAATTATGAACATATTGCTGAGCATGGCAAGCATTAGAAGATGGCTAGAGCATATAATAGCTGAAATATTGTGACTGTGACAACCAAAATGAGGACACTTAAAGTATAAGAATATTTCTTTATTTCAGAAATTATGTAATTTGGTTGAAATCACTTACTTAACTTTTTAAGTTAGACAGTATTTTATCTGCTTTATGCCATTACTTTCAAGTTTGCATGGGTTAGATGGATACTTATATGAAGAAGCATTTTATGACTAAACGCCTTTCCTATCGTGAATCCTTATCTCTTTTTCAAGCAAGGGATTTTTTTTTATTCCTCTAGTCTTCAAAAGTCAAGCAATGGGACATATCAACAGGAAATGTAAACACATCATTTTACCTACGCATGTGTGCATGTGCGCGCGCGCACACACACACACACACATTCACACTCAGAAAATTGGCATCTAAACAATTTTCTGTCTATTAATTTCACTCACAAAGCATTGGTTGACCCAGGTTTATAGTAGAAAACACTCAGGGTACCATGCAGTGAGGGAGTACTTGAAACCCTGCAATTGCAA
Organism: Octopus bimaculoides; assembly: GCF_046866305.1. Taxonomy (NCBI): domain Eukaryota; kingdom Metazoa; phylum Mollusca; class Cephalopoda; order Octopoda; family Octopodidae; genus Octopus; species Octopus bimaculoides. Next base: position 179,475,561 of record NC_142928.1, on the reverse strand, counting down.
AGCTATCTCTGTAACTACATAGCCATGCTTACACCTGTGTGTGTGTGTGTATTTTCAACGAATATATATATATATATATATATATATATATAGTACTTGTAAAATGTATTTAGTTTCAGAGAACATAGTTCAGATAGATTCACTTGTAACATTTTTACATACCTCTTGTTATTGTTGTTGTATGCATGCACTCAAAATGTTTAAAAATTTCTGAGGATGTAACTTGTCTATGTTTCAGCTATGCTCTCGATGTGGTGTGAGGAGCTGGGAAGGTTATTGTTATTAAGACATCAGAAGACACGCACGCCTGATTCGGCTAAAAGCCCAGGCATGCATCATCAGTTGCAAAAGAATATGCCTGCTGTACCTCAAAAGTAAGTCAAGTTTCTCTTTTACTTAGTTGCTTATTGTTTTTATTGCTGCTTTTGTATTGATTTCTCACTATCGATGTTCTTTCATTAGTCAGTTGTCTACTTATTACAATTCTTGATCAATATGCATTATTTTTCTTCACTTGCCAACTTCTGCACAAAATATAACCAGCATCAAAATGCATTATGCTGCCTTTTGTTAATGTCAGTAGGTTTGTCACAAACCCAGCCTAGATTCCAGATCACCTACCATTGCTCACTTTGCAGATTCCCTTTAGGTTTAATCACATCACTTGCACTGATATAGCAGAAAAACTCAGCCACCTTTTTGCTCAATATGAATATCACAAATGAATTTCCTTCTTATACAACACTTACTTTTTACCAATCCTGTACAATAGAACAGGCTTATATACAATTTAATTACAGTGAGCCAAGCATTTTACTTTTATTTTCTGTTGATAGTAAACTTTCAAAACTTTTTAAGAAAATTTCCTTGAAAAGTTATGTAGCATGACTGATAGTGTTTTCTTTTCATTGATTTTTAACGATGCTATAATGCTAGAAACTTGTTGAGAAAGAAGCATCGTTGTTATTTAGCCTCAGTTCTCTAATGGCAAGTGGATCTATAATGGAAAGCATTTTAACCACGACCAGTCTGGTTTGTTCCTTTCTCCCCCCCCCCCTCTTTTCAGGCATAGTATATTTAGGACTATCATATCCAATGTGTTGTTCTTGAAAAAGAAAAAAAAAAGCTCTAGCTTATGATTTGAGGGGGATTTAGCTGCTATTTCTCACTAGGTTTAAGCAGTCACATGTAAGTGCCCCTGTTTGTCAAAGCAAGTATAGCTGATTAAGTTGACACCAGTATATTGCTTGTATTTAATTTATTGACTCCGGGAAAAGAAAATAGAAAGCAACTGATGGAATTTGAATTGAGAATGCTAAGAGAACATAACCAAATGGAAATTAATAAACTATCAAGCTACTCTTTCTCAGGCCAGGAATACTATGTTGTACAGCTAGCATTTAACTCAACACACCAAAGAACATAACGAAAAAAATTTTTGTTACCAAAATTTGCATAACAAGAAATTTTCTTAAGATAGTGAAACTGTCATCAGATTCAGCTTATTGAAGTTATTGGAAACAATAAATATTAGAAACTTTTATTCTTTATTCAGTATTGTTTGGAATTATATGTGTCTGCCATAATATATAAGACTTAGAAAGGAAATATTGGGGAAACAAAATATGCTGTTTGAAAATCTTGAGGATGTTTTAGTTGAGTTAGCAGTTATGTTAAATAATTGGTTTAAAACTGTAGACATGTCTTTATTTTTCAAGCTTTCATTGTTTCATTTAAAGGCTACAACAAAGTTATACTGTTTGGGCTTAAGAATAGTTAGCTGTAACATTTAAGTGGGATTTATAAGTTATATTAATCAATATTTATATAATATCTATAATTATCTGAAGCTATATTGAATCTGAATTTAAGCTAGACTTACTGATCAAGTACTCAGTACTATCTCTACTGTTTTCTTGTCTGTAATGGAAGTTTTATTTCGATGTAACTTACATTTTCTGTTTTTAACTCGCATGTATCCTGCTATTCCTGATTTTGCTGTTTATCTTCTGATCTGAGGTCTTTGATGCTCTTAAATTTGGGTTCTTAAGGAAACTACCTGAAGTCTGTCACCTAAGAAGTCTTTCTAATAATATACATAGAATGTGATACCAAGATACTTATCTGGTTGTTCACTATGTTTCTGTCTTCCAATCGATTGTTCCCTACCCCTTCTTTTGTAGCCATTCAAACTAATTCAGAATCTGGTACAAATGGAATCTAAATTTATTGGGTTGGCAAGAAAGTAATTTTGGTTTTTTAGTATGAAATAAAAGTCATTATTTATTTTTTCATACAAAGAATGAACTTTAATCAATTATATATTTTCCATTTTGTTCGATGACCTTTCTGGAAACTTCATGATTCTGCACTCACAGAACTTCTGGTCCCTATCAGCCAAAAACTGAAGCAAGTGCAATTTCAGGTCATTATCATTATTGAAAGTCTTACCAATCAGAGAATTTTGCAAACTTAGAAATAAATGGTAATCTGATTGGTGCAAGGTCAGGGCTATATGGTGGATGTGACATCACTTTCCAACCAAGCTCCAATAATTTTTCACGAGTTAGCAAAGACGTGTGGTCTATCGTTGTCATGGTAGAACATGATTCCTTTATGATTTACCAATTCTGGCTGTTTTTCTTTGATTGCTTCCTCCAGTTTCATTAGTTGTTGACAGTAAACATCTGAATTGATCGTTTGGTTCCTTGGAAACAGCTCAAAATACACAACACCTTTGTAATCCCACCAAATTGACACCATGACCTTTTTTTGATGCAATTCAGCTTTCGAAGTGGCTTATGCTGCTTCATTACATTTGGACCATGATCATTTTTGATTGATGTTATTGTAGACAATCCATTTTCCATTACCAGTGATAATTCGTTTAAAAAAAAGGTTGATTTCATTGGATTTGAGATGCATATCGCAAATATTGATTAATTGTGTTAAGTGAATCTTTCAATTTATGTGGGACCCAAATATCGAGCTTCTTAATGAGTCCTAGACATTTTAAGTGATTTTCACTTATATGACAATCAGATTCAATTATGGCTTTGATTCAGTCATCAACAACTTCAGTAGGTCGACCAGAACATTGGTCATCTTTGAGTGAAAAATCTCCAGAACGAAATTTTTTAAGCCATTTCTGACATGTGCATTCTATTAAGCAGTCAACACCATAAACTTCACATATCTCTTTGTGAACTTCAGCAGCTTTCTTGCCTTTATGGAAATAAAAAAAGTAAAATATGGTGAAAATGTTCATTTTTGCACTCCATGTTAAAATTGACACTGAACTAACAGCTGCAAATAAAATGACATGCAATTTGCTTCTAAAGTAAGCTCAAAGTAATGGCTATCAAATGTCAAAAGGAAAAAAATCATAACATTGACAAAAATCGTTAAAAAAAATTGTAACTCTATCTATTTGCGAAAAACGAAATTACTTTCTTGCCAACCCAATATATGGGTTTTAAAGTCAAATCAATCTAGGTTCAGTAGCATACAAAGTATGAGAGAAGTTGCAACTTTGAAATAGGCTGTATCTTGAGTATATTAAATTCAAACTAAGACTCCAGTAAGCAGATCAGCTTCACATTCATTACTATAATTGTTCACTACAGCTAGACTCCATTGTCTGTTGTTAGTTATTTTTTCTCCTAGAAATTCATTTCACTAAAGTCAAGATAAGACTTGTGTGTGTAAAGAATCTTCAGCCTGGTTTTTAAGAGAGTGAAAGCTTTTCCAAACATGTTTCTGCTCGCAACTATTCTGATTATATCCACTTACGAAAAAAAAAAACTAAAAACTAAATGAATTACACTCATACAAATGTCCTGGTACAATGATACAATAAAGTTTGGAGTTAGCAGCCACTTTAATAATGTTTAAAACAAGAGCAAATTTTACTTTACCTACCTGTGGTACTCCTTGACTAGCTTTTGTTAGTGTTTTCATTAAGTAGATAGCTAATTAAATATCTGTTTGTCACTCAATAAATTCTGTCAGCCTTTTCTCATAAGATTTATATTTTTGTTTTTATTTTTCAAATTACTGGCCAGAACAGTGACTGAATTTTGCTGTTTTGATTTGTCTTTTTTACTCTGTATTTTCTTACTTTATACTATCATAATGAACAACTAGTTTCTCACTTTTTTCAAATGGTTCTTAAAGTCGCTACTTCTTTTTATTTGAACTCAACACTTATTTGTCATACCAGATATTGCTTCTAGTATAATAAAGTATAATAATGGATTATTTGTTGGAGTTTGTGTGTGGATTCAGAAGTAGTAATATTTTTATTCTATCTGCTAGAATCAGCTTAAAGTAGAACACATGTTAACTTTGTGCTGTAAATAAAGTTAACTATTATGAGTACATCCTGCTGAATTTATTAAAACACACCTTTAAAGGCAATGCCCTACATTTTCACTTTTCACACTATCAACTTTTCTCAAACACATTTTCTGACACAGATAGCCAACTCTACAAAGGTTACACTGTTTTCCAGTTCCTAAATCTGTTTAAACAACAGTTGTCTTTTTCAATAACATTCTTTATTGAATAGAAAGGCGTAAAATAGGATGATTTCACATGAAGAGCTCTGATGAATTGTTTTGTGATAATTATAATAGAAGAAAGAAAGAAGAAGGCAAAAATATTGTCTAGTAATCAGAGACTGGAAATAAGAAAAAGAAATATCCTACACCTGCAGAATATGATGAGTGTATATGTAGTACACAGTCTTGAATATGATTTCTACCTCGGTATTTTTTTCTGCTTATTCAATATTACAATAACCCATTAAAACAATTATATCAAGAAAATTTGCCTTTAAAACATTGCTTTATTTTGATTGCCATTTTGTGTAGTAAATCTTATAAGTCTAGCTTAGTAGCATCTGTATTTTATTTGTCATTACCAACCTATAATCTTATTGCTTTAAATTTATCACCAGCAGGGTTTGTCTTTGATATTAGTCTGTTCTTGCTATCAACTTTATATCTTCCTATGTAAAATAATGAATGCTGAAATTTCTTCACCTAAGTCTTAATATATTTTTTTCAGCTGGGAGAAATTTTGTTGTTAGCTAGCAGCATTTCATTATTTAATATTCTTCCATGTTTATCTTCTATCGTTGGACAGCACTTTCAGGCTATATTTATTTATTTTTAAGATGATTCCTGAAAAGTAGTGCAAAGAAAGATTAGACACTTCTACACTACTCCTACTACTACTATCTGTTAGCTGCATAGCAAGCACCAGCTATAGAAATGGATTTAAATTATAGTTGAATTCTCCTGAATATATATATATGTTAGTGGTGTTTCAAATGTGTTAACTCTACCAGAATATTTCAGGAGAAAAATAAATAATAATCATAAAAAATAAAAATAAAATGAAGTCAGATTGGGATCACCTATCTGTTTGCCTAGTGTTGCAAAAGTGGGGTTGGGGAGAATAGGCAGTAAGGTAGAAAAGGGAATTGCTTGGCAAATATGTTATCATTGATGAGTGGTTAAATTTCCTTATTTAGTGAAAATCCTTATTTAACCTATAGAACATAAACTCTTGTAAATACAAACAATTCGACATGACAACAGTCTCACACAGATACCATACCAATAGATTGGATAGACTAGCTTAGAAAAAAAGATGAAGATGGTCATGGCTGGGGCACCTTTGATCATAGATTTGCTCGACCAGAGCTGCCCAGAGCTGATCTCTTAGTGGACATCAGTAAATAAAGAAAAGTTGTTCTTTGAATTGAAATTCATTTCATTGTGTAAGAGAAGTGAGAAATGAAGCAAAATATAATGACAATTAAATCCTATTGCATGTTTATAATTTTGATTACTGTACCAGTTAGGCAACACGAGTTCAATTCCTACCAGATATTCATTGATTATCATTGATATAACATTATATGTGGTGTATTCATAAGTTCTAGGAAGGAAACAAATTGTGTCCTACAGTTAAGTTTCTTTTCATGATTTTTTTTTTTATGTTCATAATTAAAAGGAGTTGTATTAATTACATGAAGGCTGTGACTATAACAAGATATTGCTAGTCAGAAAGTTTCTGCCAGCTAACCAGTATAGCCCTCTTTAACCATTAATTATTTTTGGTGATAAAAAAACCTAGTATTCTATAGCTACTGCTCCAGGATCTCTTGTATGCTAAGTTCTGTTGTGATATGGTTTTTTATCTTTTTATTTGAGAAAAAGGTTGTTCCAACTGTGGTATGTTGTACTTTCATTTTCCCATGATTCATAACCTTGAACTAAGACTGTACATTGAATACTTGACCAAGATAAAATCTCATAGACTATTGTTTTTTTTTTTTGTTTTTTAAAGCAACACTCTTTTAACAACTGGTAGAATCTTCCCATATGAGATCAAAGACTATAAATTCCTAAATCTAGTTAACAGATTAGTGGAAATACCCCAGTTAACCAGTTAACAGATTAGTGGAAATACCCCAACTTGAGAGTCATTGCAAAATTTCAGTCAAGGGCTATGCTATCATATGTAGCTAGTTGACCATCAGAGGTGATGGCAAATACATTCAGAAAAGTTAGAATAAGAAGGTTTAAAAATAGGAGTTAAATATTGACCATCCACCTGCCACCAATAACAACAACAACAACTATTGTTAGATCATTACTTCACCTAGTGTCACAATGACAGCCCCTGGTCAGGTCTTGTTAGCCAACCTCATTTCGACCACATTCTGAAGCCATATTTTTCAAATCAAAACTACTTTGAAAATCTATCTTCTGCTGTTTAAATCTGATTTTAACATAATAGTCTCCTATTGTATATTGTATGAGTGAGTATGTTCTATTCCTTATGTTAACATCCTTAATTAATTTATTAATTTATGGTTGCCACAAACAGTGGCATTCCTTTATGATTGCCATTTTCCATGCTGCATGTATTACTCGATGGGTTTTGAAATTCATGTACTTTCACATGAATTATTAGAAGAACATGAGCTCTTTCTATTCCTTTGCTCACCTTTGAAGTATGTGTTCCATTTTGTTTTGTTTCTAATGACAATGATCAAGCCTAGCAACTACTTTACTTCAGCCTCAAGTATTTTTCCGTGACTATGAGGCAAGATTTGAACCAATAAGTTTTAAAATGTTATGTTGAAACCGAAACAAAACACATGGACTTTTGAGTGTATGTATGTGTATTTTAAGAGATCTAAAAATAGTATAAAACATCTGTAATTAAAACAATGAAGACCTGATATATATTTTGCAGAGTTTATGTATCTGAATAGTGGTCTAAATAATGTCTGAATGACAACAAACTTCTATTGTAAACTGCCTATCTAGATGGCCTCAGTATCTGATTTGTAGGCTTACTGAAAGTTATATAGATTATACATACATCTCTTGAGGATAGGACATGGGCACTTACTTGAGAAATCACACTCTTCATATATAGATGTCGTCAATCATGCAGTTTGTCTTCAATATTTAAATACTGAAACATAAATGTGTTCATCCACTTTGGAGTATTGCTCATGTCTATGAGATAGTACTGCTGTGACATGCGCAAATGTCTTACACTTCTTCCAAAAGAAGGCCATTTGACTGACTGACAATTATTCATTCACCAAAATACTTCAATCATTGGATCATTGATGTGCTGTATTCTCTCATTGCTTTGTCTTCCACTACTACAATTGCCTTTCCATTTTGTCTTTTTTGAGTTAGCTAATTAACATACTGTCTGCTAGCTGGCCCACATACCCTGCACACCTCTTCCTTCCTTCCATTGCTCTCACTATAACATAATACTTACTTGTACTTGTGTCAGTGTTTACTGGGGTGAGTTGAGCTGGCTCAGTCAGTAAGTTCACAGCATCACAACAGAAGCCGACTACACTTGGCAATTACAAACCTCAGCACAGAGGTCACAGTTCAAACAATGGACACCTTATATGTGAGAACTCGATATTGATTCAAAATCAGATCTAATTATAATAACAATCTCATATTTTCAGCTGTCCGCTTTGCTGTTTATGCTCTTTTGGTAGTAGTTTTTGGTACAACTGTATCAGTTGAGTTCATCCCATGGATTACCAAACCAAGATCCCAGCAAAAATGATAAAACTTCAGAGTTTGACACAAAACCCAAAGATTCAATTTGGAGGATTGTTGATTGCAAACCACACTATCTCAGTTGTATGCTTGCGGGTGGAGACAGTGTGTCAAAACTGCATCTTCAAACAGTTTGAACTCACTGACTTACCACCCAGAACTGTAACCTTCTGACTCACTCTTCAGTCATAATCCCCCCACCACCCCAGTGGGTCTCCCACCAACAGACATTCAAGCTAAGCATCAGCTATATCAATCTCATCTGTTTGAGGGGGCCTGTAAAAACCATTTCACTCTCTGTCCTCCCTAAACAAAATTATGAATTTTAAGTTCTTCTGGATACCTTGCTGCTCACCTGGAGCAAATTAATTCTCAGAAAGATGACACACTTCTTTCTTTCTAGTTAATTATCAGAGCTTAACTTTCTCAGTATGCATGAATAATTTCATTGAAAATAACCAGCTTAGCTAATATACTTTTTCTCTCATTCATTGTGTGTGATTATTTGCACACATCACATGTGTGTGTATGCATATTTATGTCAGGTTGGCAACACCTTTTAATCTGTGATTCAACTCAGGTAACAGTCAAACAATAGATTAGTAATGTGACTAAGCACTATTATATTATGGTTTGTGTTAAGTTTTAGCAGTTCCTTGTTTATAAAAGTTAACCTTTTCACTCAGCTAATCAAAATTAAATGAGGCCAACAATGTGGCTGTTAAGCAATCACTTTATCTCCTAGAAACAGCAGCCAATTCTCTTTCAAATTACAACTTACTGTCTTTAAATGAAACAACACAAATGATGTAGTTATAGAAAAAGAAAAAAGATAGGATGGCCACAGCTGGAGTGTTTTTGATCAAGTGTTTGATTATTTGAAGCAGACCTGGAGACTAAACAATAACAACCTAAATAGCAACAATAACAAACCTAAATCAAGCCAACAAGGAAGTCTCTATGTGGTCATATGACCTTCTGGAAAAGCAGTCAAATTTCACCTAGTCATCTTAAACACGGAAGAACAGATTGGTTTATGTAGTCTATGATATGAGGACTGGAAATAAGGAGTAGTCATGGTTGGAAAACTCAATATCTTGTATTGCTTGTGATAGATTTCTTCGTTTTGAAACGCAGTCGTGTATTGTCTTTGTATTTAATACATCCTTCTCTGAAGGACTCTGGGGAGAAAAAAAAACATTTTTTTTTTTTTTAATGCTTTGATATTGGTTTAGATATGTTCTCTTTTTAACTTCAGATACAGTTATCATTGTTCTTTTAGTTGCAGTACATACACAAAAGCCACTGCTCACTGTTCATAATAGAAATATGTTTGTGTTGCTACTGACAGAAAACTACTAAATATTTCTGTCTAGTGTGGCAGGCTTTGTTTAACAAAGATCAATTTCCTTTTCTTGCTGTTTTATCACTTTGTTCTTGCTGTCTTCTGTGCTTGTTCTATTGTCAGTGTTATTATGTGAAGAGCCAACTATAACATTCTTAGCCATATATTCAGCCCATAACTATTATTCCATCATTAGAATTTGAAAAGAAATGGAAAATATGCAAGTGAGCCAGTACAATTACATTGCAAATAACTATTTTAAAGTTGTTTTCTTTCTTTTTCTTTCTATCTTTATAATAGTCATACTGATTGATAATAATTATGAGACAAACTTATTTTAAATCTTGTCTTTTATGAAGTTGACTCGGGTTATTAACATCACATAGTGTTTACTTTGGTCCTTTTTTGCAACCTTTGATGTCTACCCACCCCATCCTCTTCAAAGGAATTATTTTTACCATAGTTTTTTTTTTTCATATTATTCATTATAATGATCAGTGTTTTAGTGCTATTCTCAATTATTTGGTTTCATTGATTAGTGATATTGATTAAGCATATTTGCGAGTACAACTGGTTTGACAGTGTGAAATATTCTGTTTAAAATATTATATTCTCAATATTGGGTGAAATTTTATTGATGGACAGGTGATAACTATTTTGTCAAGGACTTTTTTTTTAACATACCTACTAAGGTGTAAAAGAGAGCCAGCAGTTTACTTTATAATAATTCTGAGATAATAGTCATTATTTAATTAAAATTTATTCCTACTTTTAGTGTTTGATTAAGATGAGATTGTACAACAATAGTCTTATGACTGCATGTTCAGCGGTTTTGTCTTCATAATATTGGACTTGATAATATAAGTGTATTTACATGTGATAGAATTTTCTGACAAACTTATCTATGTTTAATGACAGAATCTTCGTACACCGGAAGAGAATTACAAGTGAATTTATGCTCTTAATGCTCTTGTTTATTGAGAAAACCTAAACTATTGTAAACATTTTAGAAATGCCAGCTAATTGTGAGAAGAAAAAAAGAAAACCAACTTGCTTTTTAATAAGGTAGATACCATCAACTTAGATAGTTCTGGTAGCCATGAAATAATTAGTACTGTTTAATTATAATTTTCTTGTTTCAAAGACTCGATTTTTTTTTTTTTTTTAACACTTTCATGCCTTCTTAATGTCAATGTTTTTCTATTAGCCTTTTAATACTGCATGCACTAAATATGTTAACACTAACAATTTGTTTTAATTTAGTCTATTCTCCAAACAAGTCTATTTTCCTACTGCAAATAATGCTCAATATTGTACATTTATTGGGAGATACTTTCTTGGCGGATTTGATAAAGGTTATGCTTTAGTGATGAAGTCATGATTAGACCAAATTGTACCCAGTTTTGTCTCCTGTGTTTGCCAGAATAATGAAAATATTAGTCATTGACTACCACATAATTACAAGTTTTTTAATATTTTGTTTTTACATTAAACTTGTTAACACTAACATTTTGGTTGCAATTAACACTTTGAAAGTGTAAATTTCTGCTCCAGAATTGTGGAATATTCCTCTGGACCTGATGCTGATCTTGCTACACTTCAAGTAGCCAATAAATCCCCATATTTAGACAGATGAAACGTTACTCCTTTTGCAATAAGGATATGAATTGAATTCATGTTCAATTCCTTCTGCTTCTAGTGTCAGATTGACTCAGCATGTCTTCAGACAGAAATCAGTTTCACTCTCCAGAGCTGCAGTCTACACCAGTGCTCCACAACTGGTATACCACGACACACTGGTGTGCCATGAGACGATGCTAGGTGTGCCGCAGTGTAACCTGAATATAATTTTTTCTCCAATACTTTATGTTTTTAGTTCAGGTGTGCTGCCAAATTTTGAAAAAAATATGTGTACTGCAAGTGAAAAAAGGTTGTGGAGCACTGGTCTACACTCTTAACTGAGCCTGGTATCCTGTACACCTGCTGGCTTTATTGCTCCAGCAATCTCTAATCAAAGTTTATTGTTATACTCTGGGTGTAAACCACAGTTTTATTCTAAACATATATCTCTGTAATGTAGTAGAAGATACATATTTCTTTTTGCTTTTGTCTGATCATTTTCTCAGCATAAGAAATTACATTCTTCATAGGAAGACCAAAACAAGTCAAGTGGGAAAATAATTTAAGTAACTCCAGCCAATATTATTGTTTGATGGAGAGATAATTTTAACAATGACAGTTATTTTCTCTTTTTATTTCAATTTAAGAGTCAGTTCTTACCCTATCTACAGCTAAGAACTTGGAACAAAAATTAAATATCATAAAGAAATCCATTATTGACAATACTAACATAGAATGATAGAATTGTTATTTTATCATTTTTCTGACACATTTAATGTATCTATCCTGTTTTATCCTTCCTGCTTCTTAAAAGATATGAATCCTTTAACATATTTCCAGCCAGTTTTCATGAAGATTTTGAGGGCAGTCATTGTTCTCCTAGTTTCCTGTAGTTTATGTCAGTGTCACTATCAGATTGACCTCTTGAACTCTAACCAAATGTTCTCACCCTCTATTTCTTTCACTCCTCATCTCTAACTTGGTGAATGATCCTTCCCATCCACTTCATTTTTCTCAGTTTTACCTCCTCAAGTTTAAAAAAGAAAAAAGAGGTTATCTTTTATCTTGGCTCCAGTGTTTACTAGTGTGTGTGAGAGATCATTGTAGCTTGTGACCATCATGATTTTTAAAAAAATCTTTTTCAGCTATAGTATACCTAGGACTACATTAGTGAATATGGTCTTTTTTTTAAGGCTATGTGATTACAGAGACATTTGGCTGCTATTTTTAGCAGTGCAAGTGAGCACATACTTAGCCTTTTTTTAAACAGCCCCAAGTACTTCTGAAATATAATTCTAACTTTTTGCCACTTTTGCTCATTTAATACAACATCTGTGTGTGTGTGTGTGTGTGTGTGTGTGAGAGAGAGAGAGAGAGAGAGAGAGAGAGAGAGAGAGAGAATTAGCAGGTTTATCAGAACAGTGAATAGAATGCTTCGTATATTTGTTTTGGCTCTGTTGCTCTGATTTCAAACCCCGCCAAGCTCACCATAAGAACCTTTCCCTTGGACAACACTGGAGATGTGGAGAAGAGAGACTTGGATGTTAGTCTTCTATAATAAAAATTTTGCCCAGGCTGACACACGTGCAGATACATAGTCAACCCTGACTGATAGAGGTTCTATTTGTGTGTGTGTGTGTTTATATAATCTTTGTGTGAAGAACTACTTTTCACAACCTAGTACTTCTGGTTGAGTACCATTGCACAGCACCTTGGGCAGTTGTCTACTATAGCGCCAGGCTGATCAGTGTGGAAACTGCATGGAAGCCTGTTGTGTGTTTATGTATGTGTGTAATAAGTTGTCAGTCTAGAGTTTCCCCAATGTGTTGTCATTTCTTCAGATATAACTAGACTGGATAATGGATAAAGCTGCAGTAGGGAGACAGGGAATATAATTGATTGAGTAAGATAGATATATATCTAGGTGCAGGCATGTTTGTATGAATATGGAGTTCAGTTCATTACCACATAATCTCTAGTTCTTTCACACTGCATGGCACCTTGAGCAAGTGTCTTCTACTGCAACCTTGAGTCAACCAATACTTTGTAAATGGAATTGGTTGACAGAAACAATATGGAAGCCCATCATATATCTGTGTATGTTTGAATGCTTGTGTATATGTCTGTGGTTGTTTATATTCCATGCCCTCACATGAAAATGTTTAGCAGAAAAAGAACAACGACATTATAATTGCATTCTCTGTCCAAAAATTTTCCTTTGCCCCAGCAATTTTGAAGATGGGCTGAAAACCAATAAGGGTTAGCTACTGGAAAGGCATTCAGTTCTACTCCATACATTTTCATCCCATGCTAGCATGGAGAAATGGATATATGTCCTGAATGGGAAGAAACTTATGATTGTCTCTTTTGGTGCCAATTAATTCATAGAAAAGTTCTTAAACATGCTTCATTAATTCAGCTGACATGTTTTAGGCTCTAACTCTTCATTTGAAAATGAGGAAGATAAAGAAACTGATGTTATTTATGTTGCTGTCTATCTAGTTGTTGTATATACACATATGCATATGTGTATAGTTAACTCTTAGCTTGTTATGGGAACTCCGGTAATGAAGCTCTGAAAATTTAAATCATTAACCTGATATGTGTTTGTGTCTGTCTCTGTGAATGTATTTTATTTTGGTTACTCTTTCTATTTCTCACTGTCTTGCAATCTATTCTAAAAGTAAAGTATGACATTTGATCACACAAATATTAAAATGGCTAACTTTTTCTTACAATTGTTGTCTGATAAACACTACAGATTTTGTGATCAAACGTCACTTATCTATAATGCCAAATCCAACTTAATTAATGGTTCAAGTAAAGTAAAAAGAAATATAACTGCTAAAAGTGATAACCCTAATAATGATCTTGTTTGGTCAAGCAACTTGTGATTCATTATTCAAAGCATGTTATTATTTTCGTACCTTTTTCTTGCTTTTTGTCCCAAATTTTAACAGGCAGCCATAATAGCTTTGTTCTAAGGTCTTCTATTTTGAACCTCTGTTCTTGTTACTACTACTACTAACATGCAATATCCATTCATGCTTCCTTCTTTTATTAACAACACTATCTTACACACATTCAGTCAATCATTTGTTTAATTTCTCTTCAAATACTGCTTAATCCTCAACTTTCACTAACATGTTAAAAGAAGTATATGCATGTTTAAATCTATTTTTGTACATAAGAGCAACTTAACTCTATTATTGTCAGTTTGGCTTTCAATTTCTTCCATTCAATTGATTATAGGAAAAAACATAACAAGCATTAACATCAGTATTGAAAATATTTTCTTGTGAATTTTGATTATTCACACTTAGCATTTGTATGTATATATGTAGATACATGTGAAAAAATATGCATTCACTCTATAACTCAATAATACAGTTTTGTTTCTATTTCCTCAACTAAATATCTGCCATTTTTCCCGTTGCAAATGAAATCTTGAGAAAATTTTATTATGGATATTTTTTCTTATGTAATAGATATTATTAAGAATTATCTACATGGCTACATGAGTGGCATGTTCAGAAAAACTTTAAAATATTTAATATCTCATTTAGTTAAATCTTGTCACAAAATTCTCAAATAACCCTCAAAACATTTTATGTAAGGCTAACATAATTTGTGTGTATAATCTCACCAACTGTAATCTACAAACATTTATTTATAGAAGTGAAAAAGTATTGCCTTTATACTTCTTTTTTTCTATCCTTCAACCCAAGAAATAGTTATGGTGTTGATTTTCAGAATCAGTCAAGGGGTTACATAATCCACTTGTCAGTAAGTAAAGAATAGGTTTACTCTCTACTTCTCATCATCTTCATAGCTATAGGAAAAATATTGTCTTTGATACATCTCTGCATTTTTATAACATACCTGTAACATGCAAATGCCACCACAAATGTCATAGATTCTGTATCACCTTTCACACATAATAATGGGTGTATTTGATGGGATTTAAAAAAATTTATTCTTCCCTGTATTGAACTGATTGTGGTGTTACAACTAGTTACCTGTCTTTCTTGGGACCATCCATATATTCATGGAACTTGTGTGACTAATTTCTTCCACTTACACTATTAAAGTGAATCAATACTCTCATTGGTAAAAGTAATCAAAACAAATTTGGAAATAAACATTATATCTAAAGAAAATAGATGCCTTTTTAATAAAATTACACTCTGATTCTTACCTTCCTACATATCAAATATAAAAATATTGACTTACACATCCAAATGACAACATTATAGCCATCACCATCCTCTAATTACTGAATGAAGATTTGCTTGATTTTTAGCTTTTATCACTTTTTAATTTTATCCTTAAATTCTGTTGCATTATTCTGGCTGAAGCTTTTCCTCTTGATATTTATGCGACTTTATAATGCCTACTTTTCTTCACTCTTCTCTCTCTTTGTTCTCCATGGATGCACTAATGCATATAAGATTCTTCTGGTGGTATTATCTCTTTTCAGAATTAATATTCTTAGGAATTGATTAAATTTTGTAAATTATTCCACTTACTCTAAACTCAAGAATTCTTCAAAGCTCTCGTTTTCTTCTTTTCCGTCAGTGGAAAAAAAAAATGTCTTTTATTTTCTTTTGTTATTTCTTCTAATTGTAACCTAGAAACTATACTATTTATTCCATCTATAATGGAATCGTCTGTTTCTATTTTTCTTTAATTTAAATTTGTCAACGGAAAACCAAGAGCCTATAAAATCTCAAAGGCCTCACATCACCCTTAAATATTTTTCTGATATATATTTTTTTTCTTGAACACTCTTAAGCATTCGATTTCTTTACTTTTTAGTGATCCTAATGCAGCATGGCCCACAGGGAACCAAGGTGGCCAAACTCCTCAGTCTCTCTCTGTTGTGACTACAGTGTGGGGTGTTACTCAAACCACTCAAAGTGGACCTTTTACTCACAGCACACCTGGCTACACTAACACAACTATGTCTACCCCAAATTATACCCAACAACCACAAAGTTTTGCTGGCAGTCAGATGCAAAAGGCAGCGTTTAATCAACAAACTATGCCATATAGAAGGGAATCAGCAAACTACAACCGCCCAAGGTAATTTTGCATTGTTTCTTATAAAATGTCTATTTTTTACCCCCATTCTTACACTTGTTAACCATAAGATTATATATTTTATGTTAAAATTAGCTATGAAAAAGTACCATTTCTCTCCCCTATCTTTATTCTGTTCTTTAATTTTCAAAACAAATCCTCTTAGTTTTTCTCAAATTTTATTCTGATTTTTCTAAGTTCACATCCAAATATACTTTATTCCATCAAGTTTATGAATCATCTCACCCTTCTTATTTAAAAATTTATCTTGAGAATATTTTTTCATCAAGTTGTTTGCATTCTAAGAATCGCCAATGGTTGCTTCATTAGGATGCTGGCCTTACCAGCCAAAAATCCACAAAGACAATTGTCTTTCTGTTGCCCAGTCCACTAAGTAATAATAATAGAGAATGGTAGAATAGTAGGGTTCACTGCTGCAATCCTTAAATTCTCTCATGAACTCTTCAAAAGAAACACATAATCTCTAATGACCCATTGATGGATTCTTCTAATAAAGCCAGTTGGCTCTGCTGATTATATTTGAGCAATAAAAATAAAGTATCAGTTTATGAAGTTGCAATGTTGGTTAACAATATTGTTACTGAGATTTTCATCTGGGTTTCGGCATCAAGAGTTTGTCACCAGCACCTTCAAGTAGAAATGTTCTTGACATCAAACAATGCTTACTCTACAAACATCTCTTTTTCTCATTGTTTAATAGACATTTTATTAACTAACAACTGCTGGTTTAAAAAAAAAAAGAAAAAAGAATTTAATTAAATATTTTAACTGAATCAAACCTGTATTTCTGGACAGTTGGTTGTTGTACTGATTATCTAGCTTTACAACTGCATCCATTTTGCTGCGGGTAGACTAAACTCTTTAGTCTGTAATGGCTGTGAGTAACAGAAAAACTTTGATGTAACACACCACTTTCATGGCTGCCACAGTTGTCAAATCTTTACTTTGCACGTAAGAAAATTACTGTCTATAATTTCATCTTGATAGTGTCAGTATCTTTGAAGAGCTGTCAAAATAGCCATGTTGTTTTCTTTTGAAATACATGACCTTATTTCGTTGTATGCCATGGTTTCTAATCAATCAATTCTGGTGAGGTTCTATTTAATTTTCTCAATATGTGCCATCTACCAAGTAATAGATTTTAACTTGCTCCATTGCATAATATCTGATACTATGTTGAGATGAAACTTTATTGGTCTTTTGATGATTGCTGTACATACTGTAAGGTTTCTTATTGACGTTGTAGTTTGTTTTTGCTTCAGAAGAACAGATGATCTCTCTGCTTTAGAATCTCAGGGATAGAAATGTTATTAAAAAGTAAAGTTTAAAAAAAGAAAATCATGCTGCAGTTAAGAATTAGTACAGACTTCTTATAGACTTGTAGAAAGTAACATATAGACTGTATTCAAATATATGTGTAGAATAATTGAATGATTAAGATGTTGGATTACAAACCCAAGTTCATTTTCTTTGCATATAAACAAGATACATGACATTGTTTGTCTTGGTCAACTTAACTAAAAATAGCCAGCACTACTATTAAGTAATATATTCAGCTCTTAAAGAAGACTGGGTGATAAAAGTCAGACTTTAAAAGACTGTTCAATGTTTGTTAGCTTTAAAAAAAATGAAAATAATATATATACTCTTTACAAACAAAAACACAGATTTCCATACAACACACATTTTGCAGCATACCTGCCGTTGATTCCTTGGATAACTTACCTTTTTGCTGTGGTTGGTTGACCAATCCTCTTCCTTATGAAGGATTCATTTTGTCAAGGACAGTGTTGAATGCAGCCTCTCTGCTAGGTGATAAAACTCTTATCAATCTTCAAGTGGGGCTGCTGTTAACAGCAGTGAATGATACTGCCCTGTTGTATCTGCTTACCGTTAGACAAACTTGGTTGTTTGTTCGTTAAAAGTTTGGTTGGAGGTACAACACAGAAGCAGTATCAAGATATGATCTGCAAATTTTTTTTTTGGGGTTTTTGGGGATCTCAAGAGTTTTATCACGTAGCAGAGAGGCTGCATTCAACACTGCCCTTGACAAAATGGATCCTTCATAAGGAAGAGGATTGGTCAACCAACCACAGTCAAAAGGTAAGTGGTCCAAGGAGTCAACAACAGGTCTGCTGCAAAATGTGTGTTGCTCTTAATGCATGTCTACACATGCACAATGCATGTATATGTGTAGGATCATGTCCTTTGCTTATCTAAAGCCTGGTCATAGGTTGTTTCTAGCAAAGATTTACAGAAGGACTATCAGATACACCAATGAAAGTAAGAGACTGTGAGTTAAGTGTTGTGATGGTTTCTTGGCAGTTTTTATTTTATATATTGTAATTAATGTCTTCTGTTTAGACAAAACAAAGAGAAAGAAAAAAAAGAAGAAAAATGCTCTTCCTTAAATTGTAATTAATATGCTATGAATGGTCTGCTCCAAAGGAATGCAGTTGCTTTCTACATGTTTCAGAAAACTTAGCAAAATAGATAAGAGGAGCGTCTGAACATCTATAAAAAGCAATAGTTAATAACTTGATTCAAGCACTTGTTTACTCTTTTTATGTATTCAATCCTGTGAAGTAGAACAAGCCAGTGTCCTCAAATATTCATTCCTCTAAAAGCTACTGCTGCATCATAAGCAATGTTTCTTTACTTAATTGGAAGTAAGTAATTTCATAAGATCAGAGTTTTATGGTTAAAGAATGGAACATTGCATTTTCTTTTTTTGCTTTTATTAAAATAAAAAACTGAGAGATATGATGAAAGCAGTTATTTTGCTTTAATAATCAATATCTGCCTATATTTTTTGATTCAGACAGAAAAGTGATGACTGGTAGATAAGTTTGTTGAGACTTTGCATGTAGAATTCCATCTGAAGTATTGATGAGTTGCTACAAGCATTTCAGCCAGAAAGAACTGTAGAATAATAATACAACTTTAAGGAGAAAGGATTGTGTATATTGTTTAATACCAGACCTAGAAAAAATAAAAGTAGTAAGAAATAATAAGGCAGCTAATTAACCAAGATCTAAACAGAATGGTTTGCAAGTCAGTCAAAAATGTCTTGTAAGTGAATCTTGCTAGATGTAAACTATATGAAAGCTGTATGTGTGTGTGTGTAAATGTAAAACAGTGTGTTGAGTTAAATCCTTTTTCATAAAATGTGGTAACTTGTCCAGTTACTCAAGTACCAGACTGAGATAAGTACTAAGGAACGAAGTGATTGATTAAAAACTCTGGGAAAGCAATGCTCTAGCATGACCCAGTCCAGTGACTGAAAGCTACAAAAGAATGAGGTAATTTTTTAGGGTGCATGTGCAGTTGGTGTTATATATTCAAGCATCAGGGAGAGAGAATGAAAAAGATGGCTTTGAGTTCAAACCTTGCCAAAGTCAACTTTGCTTTTATCTGGTTGGACACCAACATGAATGTACTAAAGAAAGGAGAACTTATATGTAATTTTAGTCCCACACCTATTTTCAGTCAAAATCATTTCATCCTGTTCCTTCACTGGATTGTCTTTTCCCAACAAGTTATTACTAAGACCGTGTTAAAAATCCTTATTCTTACATGCATCAACATCATATGTACACTTCAATCAAATTCTGACTACTCACTGTATTTCAACCCAGACTTTCTCCATGTTGGTTTGAATGACTGCCGTGTATAGTTATGCACACGGAAGTGATTTGCTTTTATGTTACACTAAATGTCTCTTTGTAGTCTATGCACATTATAATCCTTCTGAAAAACTATATCGGATAGATAACCAAAAAAAAAAAAAAAAAGTTATTGTAGTAGTAGTAATAGTGGTAGGCAGAATAAGTAATTGCAAGAGCAGTGGGCAGTGATGGTAGTCTGAAGGATACTCCCCAAAGGATCAAGGCTGGGATCTTTTGAAACCTGCTTAAATAATTAACTCACTCACTCTTTCTCTCATCCTAATAATAATAATAAAAAGGTAAAACTTAATAAGGTTTTAGATTTGGATGATTTTTTTTTTTTTCAGGTTGTTCATCATTATTTTAATCGGCAACAAATATTGGGAACTTTAATGAACTTTTATTTAACCTATTCTCATTAATTGGTCACCTGTGATTTTGGTGACAGTTGATGGCAACTTGTTTCCCTTTAAAAAAAAAAAAAAAAATGTATTTTAATATCAGTTAAGAGAAAAAGATTAATTGACATTAAAACAGACCTAGTGGAGTAATTAAATTAAAAAAAAAAGAAGAAAAGAAAAAAGATGATTTACATAATTTTTACAATTAACTTTAATTGCTATCCTTCTTTTGATTGGAAATATTTCAAAATATGCTTATTTCATTCATTTCTGATAATTACTAACTACTGAGTTAGTTGGGAAAATGTATAATTTGTCTTATTGTGTAGTAGTAAATAACCTTCATACTTTTACTATTTGCCTAGGAAAGCAGGACAGTAAATGTGGTTTATATTGTTGAGAGAATTAATTTGCATTTTCCCACTCCTGGTCTTTGCCAGCAAAAAAAATGCAGTGTATTTGTGCATAATAGGTAGACTGTGTGTGTGTTTGTGTGTGTGTGTGTGTGTGTGTGTGTGTACAATATTTTATTATCATTATTTTGAATGAGTTGAGGATTCAGCTTGTAATCAAAATTAATCTGTTATGCTTGCATAATAGAGTGGGGGGGGGGGGCGATAAGTGTATATTATTAGAAGCGAGAAAGAACACATTTTCACTGCAGCACGCAGAAGAACTAAGCTTTATGAACACCTGTGCCTCATGGTGACAGTTTTTTCCTTATTCTGTCTCTGTGTAAACTATATTATTTCATAACATTCCTATTCAGCTGTATTTATTAATGATTGTGTGTGTATGTATGTTCGCACGCACACACACACACACATATATGTGAAGATGTATATACAAGTATATTGCACGTATATGAGTCAATGTGTGTGTGTGTGTATGTATGTATACACACACAAGCACACACACACAGAAAGGTTTTTTAATGTTATTTGAAAAAATTATTTGATAGACTTATTTTCATTGTGCTAATAGAGGTTTCTCTTAAGAAGGACATTATACTATTTGTGTCAGTATACTTGTCAGGAAACACTTGTGCTACAAAGACTACAATTTGAATGCTGTATTGATAACGTAATGGAGGACGTGTGACTAATGCAATTCAACCCTAAAATTTATGCCAATTAAGGAATTTGCAAAAATTACTCAGCTCAGTCTAACATGGCAGAAATACTCCCACACTTGCTCAGGTGGCTAACGTAAAACATTTTAACATCTTAGTTTACTTAAATCTAAAATAAGAAATTGTTTTTATTGTAATAATTATAGGGGGAGGGAACTAGTCAACTGCATTGATGCCAGTGATCAACTGGCACTTATTTTTATGGACCCCAAAAGGATGAAAGGTAAAATCAACCATGGCAGAATTTGAACTCAGAATGTAAAGACAGGTGAAATGCAGCTAAGCATTTTCTCCAGTATGCTAACAGTTCTGCCAGTTTGATGCCTTCCTATTATAGTAATTATTATAATAAAAATAATAATAATAATAATAATCATCATCATCATCGTTTAACGTCCGCTTTCCATGCTAGCATGGGTTGGACGATTTGACTGAGGACTGGTGAAACCAGATGGCAACACCAGGCTCCAATCTAATTTGGCAGAGTTTCTACAGCTGGATGCCCTTCCTAACGCCAACCACTCAGAGAGTGTAGTGGGTGCTTTTACGTGTCACCCGCAGGAAGAAGAATTGTTTCTAATATAGACACAAGGCCTGAGATTTGAAGGAGAGGATTAGTTGATACCATCAACCCAGTACTTGATTGGTACTTTGTTTTATCAGCTCCAAGAGGATGAAAGCCAAACTGGATGTTGGTAGAATTTAAACTCAGACTGCAAAGAACCAGAACAAAATACCATTAAGTCTTTTCTACCAAAATATTAGTTATGGTAGTTGTTGTTGTCTCTAGCTTAGGCACAAAGCCAGAAATTTTGAGAAGCTGGTTGGTTCTAACCATCAATTCCAGTACTTGGCTGCTATCTTTTTATCAACCCTGATAGGATTTGAACTTGGAATGCAAAGGGCCAGAACATAAGTATCGCAAAGCATTTTTTTGCAATGTGCTAATGATTCTGCCAAAATAATAATAACAATAATCCTTTCTTATTTCTTTATTGCCCACAAGGGGCTAAACGTAGAGGGGACAGACAAGGACCAACAAACGGATTAAGTCTATTACATCGACCCCAGTGCGTAATTGGTACTTAATTTATCGACCCCGAAAGGATGAAAGGCAAAGTCGACCTCGGCGGAATTTGAACTCAGAACGTAACGGCAGACAAAATACCTCTAAGCATTTTGCTCGGCGTGCTAACGTTTCTGCCAGCTCGCCGCCTTTGAAGAAATTGAACTCAGAATGTAATGCTGCGCGAAATACTCCTAAGCATTTCATTCAGTGTGCTAACAATTCTGCCAGCTTACCACCTTAATAATAATAATAATAATAATAATAATAATAATAGATGTTTCCATTATAGGCACAAGGTCTGAAATTCCGTGGGAGGAGATTAGTCAATATTAGTTGGGTGGCGGTGGGTGTCATACTTAACTGGTACTTCGTTTCAACAGTCCTGAAAAGATTAAAAGCAAAGTTGATGTTGGTAAGACAACAACTGCAATATATATATAAAAAGTACTTTTTAATGAATAGTGAATGATTTGTAAAGAACAAACTCTCTTTTCAGACAGAATTAAACCTTTTGAAAACAAGTATTTATGTATTTTTAGCAAGTCTTTCATGGGAAAGGTCAAAACATTTTAACAATGAGACAGATAAACCCTACTAACCTGTTTTCTTCAGGGACACATATGCATACATACACATAAATACACACTCATTGAAGAACAAAAGACACAATTTGTTACCTAGATGATTAACAATCAAAATTGAATTTGTTTCATAAATTATATGCATTGCTTCATTGTTGTTGTTTATTACATTGTGAAATCAGATTTCATTGATGGCAGTTCTCTCATATATGATTGTTACTAAATTATTATAATTGCAAAAGAAAAACCTAATTTTTAGGCCAACTGGAAAATTTCACATAGTCCTATTTAACAACCATTCATTAAATGTTATGTACTTTTTTTCCCAATATTCAGGAAATTGCTTTTTTTTTTTATAATAATGTTTGTGTTTTTTAATTGTATTTGTACTTCTTATATATAAGATAACTGCTTCTTTGTGTGTGAATGTGTGTAGTGTGTATGGGGGATGATTACATTGCATTTGTGAAGTTTCTTTAAATACTGATGTATTAATTAAATCAATTTCATTTTGTGTAATTTATATTAATCCTGTTTATTCATGAAATTTTAATTTTCATTTATTATTTATTGTACTTCATTCAATGTTCTCTCATAAAGATACTTATGTTAGTTGCGAATAGTTGAGCTTAACATTTTTGGTTTTGCCCTAGTTAGAATTCTATATATATATATTCTAATGAATGACACAAAAAGTACTCATTCCCATAGTAGGGTATTATAATTACTTCAACTGGTTCAGTAGCTTGTTACTATTGGATCAACTGCAATGATAGATATATGGAATGTATTAATTCATAATTTAAGATAATGTAAACATTCCTGACTACCACTAAGTTTTAGAATTAGTGATTTAAAACTGTTAAAGTAGTTTGATCTGTTAAATTTTAATTCTAAAATAGTTTTTCAACATATCAATTTAAAACTTTATACACAAAAATCAAAGTGATTTTTAATCCATAGCTTAATTTAAAAAAAAAAAAATGAATTGATTTTATGAAGATCCTAAACTCTATTGGGGGATATCAGATGTGTTAATTTTTAAAGCAGTTTTCTACTTATAACTCCAATGCTTGTGATTTTAGTTGCTAATTGACTTTTTTTTTTTTCTTTACCAGTTCTCAATATTAATTGACATTACTTTGTTTGGGAAATCCTAATTTGCTTTTGTCTTATTTATTTTTCGTTTTAGTGGTTATCCACCCACACCGAATACCCCGGGGTCGACCCCACTCCCTCTGCCGGGTAATCATGACTACCCTGCCCCTTCACCGTCAGCCCTATCTGTTGCGTGAGTAATAGTGCCTAGATGTTATCTCTTCCAATATTTGAGAACATTGTGATAGTTGCAAAATATGTTTTCTTGCATTTATTCAATTTCTAGTCAAACAGTTAATTTTGTATACTTTCACTAGTTCTCATCTATTGGACTTTATATTAATTTTCCATGTTTTGTTTTAATTGTTTTATTATTACTAACACACACTTATAATGCACCTGTTATAGTTATTTACAACTAGTATATGTTAAATCTCTCTCTCTCTATATATATGACATTGTTAGCATCCTTCATTTTAAATAATTACCAACTTAAATATGTAGCTTATTTAAATTAGGAAAATGACTATATACACATAACTAATATTCAAATTCATGCTCTAAGTAAATATACTGTAATGGTATGTGATTAAATCAGTATTTAAATTTCCAATGGTTTTCATGTTCCTAAAACTTTAAGTTGTTAGTGTTGTAAATTCTCATTTACATGGTGTCATGATCATTTCTGTTAACATGACAAACATGCTTTTTTTTTTTTTTTTCCCCCTCCTTCAATTATGAAAGAGTGTTAACCTCTCACTCTGAGATCTAAAATCATTCCAAACTGTGTATGTAACAAGACATGAATTCTGCTGCAGGAATTATTGTAAAGTTGTCTATTTGTCAGGAAATTAGCTAACATCACATTTCCTGCTTGCATTTTACTTATGCAGCAGTTGATGATTTATAAGAAATCTGATGCTATGTATTTGTGTTTGTTGGGCTTAGTATTCTACACATTAAATTCCCACCATCCTGCTAAATACAATACATTACTGACCCATGATTTTATACTTTATTTGGGATAAAATAAAATTATTAAATTGCTTCTTATTTTCACATTTTAGCTTTTCTTCACTATTACTAACATAGAAAACCAAATATTACTAACATAGAAAACCAAATAATTAAAAAACTTTATGTTACTGTGGCAAAAATATCCAGGAAACTTCCTCAGGTAGAATGCTACATTTCGTTGACCTTTATATTTCATTATTTATAGATTAAATGATTTGATGAAACCCATTTAGATTAAGGGTGTTTTTGTTCAATTTCAGCCCACTCATCATGTCTATCATTTTGAATAAACTAACCTTCTGTACTAGTGCAGATTGGATTGTTCTGCATGATTACATTTGGTCCCATTCCAAATCAATAGTATTTTAGAAAAAAAAGTAGGTCACTTCTACATACACAATGGGTGTGGTGACGTTTTCATACCCAAGTGTGTATATAACCGGGACACGTTTTGTGACTCAATGACCACTTTTGTTCAAACAAGTCATGGTGATAGCAATATTTTCTATTTAGATTATAAATGTAGTTTGTCCTTGCTTATGTCACTAAATGCAGTAGAATTTCATTCCAAACACAAGTTTAGAGCCATATGCATCCACTAACACTACAACTGAAGTATCCCTTTACCATTTATCACATTTGATACCTCTAAATATTTTTAGATCATTTTTAGGGTGGGGTCTTCCAAACCAGGAAAACTCAATCCATCTTACTAGATCATATCCACCCACTTAAATAATTCCAGTGTTACATTTTCTTGATTTAATCAGCTTTCCCTCCCCCACTCTCTCTCTCTATTTTTTCCCTCTTTCTCTCTCGCTCTATCTTTTTTCCCTCTTTCTTTCTCTCTCTCTCTCTCTCTCTCTTTCTTGTGCATGATGTGTTTTTAGTATTTTCTGTTTATCATAAGGAAGTTAGCAAAACTGAAAAGCATGAAATGTCTACTAACTGTAAATTTGTTTATTTATTCATTGTAAATTATTGCCTGCAGACTAATTTAAAATATAAAAATTCATTGAAATCATATTATCTTGAATTTAGCAACATTTGAAAAATTTGTTAAATTTTAGTCTGAAAACTTTTTAAACATGTTTAAATCACTCTTGAAAAAGTGAATCAACATATGTGTATGTATGTGTATACATATATCTGTGTGTGTGTGTGGTATAAGTATTAAAAACTTGAGTCTCTTATAAAAAAATTGATTTTATCATATATAATTGATGGTTTAAATTACTGTGTCAGGTATAATGTTAGTTAATATTTCCCAGTTGTATTTGCAGATATGTAATGTGTGTGTGTTTGAAAATTATTTTAAAATGCAGTACGTTATGAATAGGCTGCTTTCGTTTAATTTCTAATTTCCAATGCATAAAATGAAGAGAATGTGCTTTTTTAATGAAGTTGTAAGTAGTGTTTAATTGTAGAATAGAAATGACTTTTGTAGACAAAACTTTCAAGGCACTAACATCAAATCATTGAATTCTTTACATTTCCAATTAGCTTATATTTGTGAACTATTTATTTTATGCTAAATATATTGTTTTTTTTAACTCTGTAATAAATCCTAAGAAGTGTTGAACTTTGAAATGTTTTCTCATAGGATTAGGTTTTTAGTCTAGTCTGAACTATGTATTCAAATGCAGAGCTATATATATATATATATATATATATATATATATATATATATATATATATATATATATATATATATTTCCCTTAAAGTATATTTAATGATTTGTTTCAGTATTGCTTGCCTTGTTGTTTAGACAAGCTTTTAGTCTTGAAACATAAAGTGCATTTTTATCTTTCAAAAGATTGATGATGAATATATGTGATGAAATATTATTTATGCTTTTGATTGTTAGGTTTATATTTCATCATACTGTAGGATATTATTATTATTATTATTATTATTATTGTATTAAATCTCACAGCTTATATTGCTGGGTATGATGAAAAGTGTCAGCTGTCCACAGCCAGCAGGCTTTGTTTTACTGGTCATGCTTCAAGAATCCTGCAAAGAATTCTTGCACTTCCATCATCATATTATTATTATTATTATCATCATCATCATCATCATCATCATCATCATCATCATCGTCGTTATTCCGCTGTGGTTGACTTTGCCTTTCATTGATAAAATAAGTACCAGTGGAGCACTGGGGTTGATGTAATCGACTAACCCCCACCCCTAAAATTGCAGGCCTTGTGCCTAGACTTGAAAAGATTGTTATTATCATTATTAATGCAGAATCATTGGTACATTGGTCAAGATACTGAGTGGCATTTCTTTTGGCACTTTATGCTCTAAGTTCAAATCCCACTGAAGTTGACTTTGCTTTTCATCCTTTTGGGGTTGCCAAAATAAATACTAGTTGAAAACTGGGGTCAATGTAATTGACTCCCCCTCCCCTAAAATTGCTGGTGGAATCATTAGACCATTGGAAAAAAATACTTTGCAATATTTGTTCTGCTCTTAACATTTCAAGTTCATCTTTCATCCCTTCAGGGTTGATGAAATAAGTACCGATTGTGTTCTGGGGTTGACTTACCCCACTCTTCTCCCTAATTTCAGGCCTTGTGCCTATAGTAGAAAGAAATATTTTTCATCATCAAATTCATCATTGTCATCATCATCATCATCATCATCATCATGGCCATCATTTATTTATTAGAGTTTTTGTTAAGCACTAAAAATGAATAAATTGCTTTATGTTTAAATGCCTATTTCCTTTCACTGTAGTGGTGCTTGAATATTTTTCAGCCATCTCTCCCACCATCAGAAATCTTAGGAACACTTATATCATTGAGCATAAAAGAATAAAATCATGGGTTTCATTACTTTGTGTGCTTGTGTGCGTAAAGTACTTTCAAACTCCTGAGTCTGTAAATATATATATATATATAGTTTAAAAAAAATCTTTTAAAGCTTTCTCTAGATAAGGAATATGGTCAACATTTGTGGAATTAGCTTTTGTATTGGAATATAATAGAATTCTTTTTCTTTTTTCTTTTCTTTTGTTCTGTTTCTTTTTTTCTTTGCTCTTGTGAAGCTTTAAAATATGTTTTTGTTTTTCAGTGGTTACCCTCCAACTCCAAATACTCCAGGTTCTAACCCTTCCCAGATGTCCGGCAATAATGAATACCCAGCTGCTCCAGCAGCGCTGTCTGCTGCTCTGGTGGCAGCGGCTGCCACTGCCACAGCTACAGCCACAGCCACAGCCAGCATGGTAGCTATCCAAGAGCAACAGAACCAGCAGCAACAGATGAATATGAACATGAATATGAACATGAACAATCAGTATGGTCCCCAAGTACAGGTATTGTGATAGATTCTTCTACAGACTGAACCTATATTGGTTATACATGCATATATGTATGTGTTTGTGTGTGAGTGTATATATCTATATATATATGTTCCATTAGTATTAAAACCAGCCACATCTGGCGCAAATATTCTACCTGCTTTATGTCCAAACTGGCCAGATCCAGCCTTTCACGCCTACCCTACAGTGTTAATCTAAAAATAAACATTCACATCCTCAAAATCTCAAAGCTACAAGATAATACATGATTAATTTTAAAGGATGTAAATAAATAAACATCACATTTGATTCAGTAATCTGAATGCTAAAAGGTTTTATATATACATACATGCATATATAGATATATAAAATGTAAAGGAATAGGGATTTGGAATCCAAGTAGGTACTCTGCTATAATCCCAATCTGATTAACCACATCAAATGAAAGGGAACATGCAGGATCCTTTACAACTAAGTTAAATGGTACTTCACTCAATAGGCAAATCCTGAGTTCGTTTTGTTGGATTTCATACAGCATATAGAGTATCTTTTATCTTTCACTTGTTTCAGTCATTAGACTGCAGCCATGAATTTTTTTTTTTTTTTTTTTTAGTCAAATGAATTGGCTCAGTACTTGTTTTTTAAGCCTGGTACTTATTCTGTTGGTCTCTTTTGCTGAACCACTAAGTTCTGGGGGCACAAACACACACACATATACACACAATGAGTGTCTTTCAGTTTCTGTCTCCCAGATCCATTTACAAGGCTTTGGTCAGCCCGGGGCTATAGTAAAAGACACTTGCCCAAGGTGCATGCAGTGGGGCTAAACCTTGAATTATGTGGTTGGGAACCAAAATACCATAAAGAAGAATGGAGAATTATACATCTTCAAAATTTATTTATTAAAGCATTATTTTCATCAAATTCCATTCTGACATGAGTTTCTGCAGGATAAGTGTACTTTGATGTAACACTTATCTGCAATAGTTGATTTAAATTTAAATTAGTTGCAGTACATATTCATCTAGGGTAGACATTCCTATACAGCTTTGTTGAAGGTTTTACCCATGCAGGATTAAAACCTTGAACAAAGCAGCATAGGTACGAATATGTACTGGAACTGATTAAAATTTAAATCAACTAATGCACATAACTGCAACATCAATTGACACTAGGACACTTATCCAGCAGAAACATGTGTTGGATTGGAATTTGATTCAGAATAATGCTTTAATAAATATATTTTGAAGGTGGCACGTGTAAAGACATTCGAACGAGATCGTTGCCAGTACCGCTGGACTGGCTCCTGTGCAGGTGGCACGTAAAATACACCATTTTGAGCGTGGCCGTTGCCAGTACCACCTGACTGGCCTTCATGCCGGTGGCACGTAAAAGCATCCACCACACTCTTGGAGTGGTTGGCGTTAGGAAGGGCATCCAGCTGTAGAAACTCTGCCAAATCAGATTGGAGCCTGGTGTAGCCATCTGGTTCGCCAGTCCTCAGTCAAATCATCCAACCCATACTAGCATGGAAAGCGGACGTTAAACGATGATGATGATGTATAATTCTCCATTCTTCTTTATGATGTCTTGATTATATATAAAACCTTTTCAGATACTCTAAATGAAAGTACGTTTCAAGATTATATATAAATAATGGGAACTTTACAATTTACCTCTTAAGAAACTGCTTAGAAAACTATTTTAGTTCTATTGGTTGCTGTTATTGTTGTAGTTGTAGTAGTAGCAGTAGCAGTTAGTAATTTAGGCACAAGGCCAGCAGTTTTGGGAACGGGAGTGAGTCGATAAAATCGACCCCCGCACAGCTAAAAATAGCCAGAATTCGCTCTTTACAGTTAGCATTAGAAGCCATTACTCTATAGAAATGTTGACCCAATAATTCTTACAAATATCAAAATATGCAAAAGCCATATAAACTTGTGTGTGTTTGTGTACATGTACATACTTGCTAACCTTTCTAAATACCGACTTTATTTATCAGTCTGTTTCTTTGAACCCTTATCACAAACATCTAAAATAGTTACTGTGCCTGTACTCTTTCTCTCTCTCTCTCTCTTTCTCTCTCTCTCTCTCTCTCTCTGTTTTTATTGAGGTTGATAGTGTCTCTCCATTCATTATGATTCTTCATCTTATTTGGTCTTTCTCTTGTGGGTTTCTTACACTTGCTATGTTTGATGCATATATATACATACAGAGCAATCAATTTATAGATTCAATATGTGTAAAAACAAAACACAGTTGATAATTTCCATCTCTCTCTCTCTCTCTCTCTCTCTCTCTCTCTCTCTCTCTCTCTCTCTCTCTCTCTCTCTCTCTCTCTCTCTCTCTATCTCTCTCTCTCTCTCTCTCTCTCTCTCTCTCTCTGTTAGCAGTTTTTCATTTTTAGATGACAGTTAAAAATGAAAATGAGACAATTAAAAATTGAAAATACGCTGACAATTGCATAGAGATGGAAATTACTTCATTTAAGTGCTTTTTGTTGAGTTTAAATTCTTAAATAAATAATAATAGCTTTGAGTAGTTATGTGTGTGTGTGAGGGGTATGTATGCATGTGTTTATGTGTGTGCGTGTGTGTGTGTGTACATATTTATATTTGTTGCAAAATTTACTAGAATAGTTTATGAAAGTGTTTACAAGTCAAACATATCCCTTATAAACTATTTGTAGCTTGCTAGAATGAGCAGTCTATAAATATTGGCATCTTAACAAATATCTATATACCTATTTACTGGTTGTACTTCTGAGTTCTACTGATATATTTAGCGTGTGTGTTTAGTAGTTTCAGTCACTTGTAAATAAGGATTGGTATTTGTCTTTGATTTCTGGTAATCTTAAGTATGCAAAAGACAAAATGTTTTCCACACACACACATATTGTTGTGTCTGGGGAAAATCATTCTCTTTTAGTGCCCTATTTAACACACTCACCGATGAAATTTCCACTCATTTACTTATTTTTGCCTAATATTTTCTTAAAATTTTAGATAAAATAAATGAGTGGAGACTTTACTGGTGAGTGTGTTAAATAATAAGGCACTAAAAGACAATGACTCTCCCTAGACACAACAAAATATGCTTCAACACATGAACTCACATAAAGAATCTTGCAAACCAAATCCCAAAACTAAAGATCACTTAAACTTTCTCTAACAAGCTAGTTTGTATTATTTTTGCAACTTGTTCATTTAAATAAGATATAAATGAACACCTTTAATAAGTACATAACACTCTTCAGTAATTCTGTCTCTTATGAGTTTCTTTGCAAAAATTATACAAACAACAAAACTGCAGATTACATGCTTTGCACTTTATTTGACCAAGGCCTAATTATTCTGCTATAAAATATCTTGATAATATCTTTGCCATTCACTCTGGCACTATTGTCCTATTAACACCTAAGATTTTAAACTTTTATTGAAGACAAAGTTATGTTGCTCACAGATAGAAAGCTAAATTGGTATGTTAGGCTTACTTATGTTGCTTTATCTGTTATACATCCACCATCAATGCATATGTACAGTGGCCAGCTATTGTACATATAAATGATGGTGGTGAAGAAGAGGCAGAGCTATTTAGAGTTACAGAAAGAAAAATGCTAAGTTGTCACAGTCCTACTTTCTCAATAAATCAAAAATGATTCCATCATTTAAAAACATGTAGCCTTGTATATCAGATCACTATCAAGATATTGTTGGTAGTTATTTCTTTCTTCATCAGTTCTACCAATACCCAGATGTTTATTACTTAAATTAAATAACTTAAAACACAGGCAGTCAAACAAATTTAAACATTGGTGATCTAGTAACAACTAGTTTTCTGATTCAGTTGATTGAACAACTAATGATAGCAGCAGTCAGTCACATGATATCATCATCATCATCATCACCATTATTTAACGTCTGTCTTTCATGCTGGCATGGGTTGGACGGTTTGACAGGAGTTTACCAGGTAGAAGACTATACCGGGCTACTGTGTCTGCTTTGGCATGGCTTTTACAACTGGATGCCCTTCCTAACACCAGCCACCCCATAGAGTGGGCAGAGCTTTTTATGTCGTCGTCGTCGTCGTTTAACGTCCGCTTTCCATGCTAGCATGGGTTGGACGATTTGACTGAGGACTGGTGAAACCAGATGGCTACACCAGGCTCCAATCTGATGTTTATATATATATATATATATATATATATATATATATATACACACACACACACACACACCTAAATTGAGATTAATTAAATTCTCTCTTTCTTTACACATGAATTTTTCCTCATTTTCAGATGCAAAGTCAGCAACATTTTAATAATCAGTATGGAATTCCTCAACAACGTCCACCTCCAGGCAGTATGACTCTGGCTCAAGGTCCACCGCCGGGTCCAGGAGGGATGCCAAGCAAGCCAACTATGCCTACTATGTACAATCATCAAAGGAGAGCTTCACCCTACCCAAGTCCACAGCAAATTCTCCAGAAACGACAACAGCAATATCCAAATGGCACTCAGGTAGGGAATGTTGGCTTGTTGATTAGCTTCTTTCACCTGCAATCTTAGTACTAATCTTGCTTATAGTAACACTCATAATTCACAAGCTTTATTGTAATTATTGCACAACAGTTTGCATTCTCATAAGCATCGAAATTATATCCACCTTAACATATATACTCTAGGGCATATATATAGTTGTAAATAAAATTATATAATATATATATTTACAAATTATATCAATAATCAATCTTTTGTCAATAATTAAAATATATTTTAAAATTAGACAAATTATAACTTATATTTTACATTTAATTTATGTGACTACTTTAGTTTCTAATTAAAAATTTTAATTATTTAAAAAAAAAAAAAATCACTGAAACATTGAAGATTTCTTGTGTTCAATAGAGGAAATGTTTCCAGTGGGTGTTATATATAACATACACACACACACACACACAATATATGTATATATATATGTGTGTGTGTGTGATACATAAAGTAAATGATTGTGTAATATATTATAAATGCATAATGTACAATGACATCTACTTTACACAGATCCACGTTTTAAGTAAGATTCCAATATACTGCAATCCTTCACCATCCTTAGTTTATGCTTAATCACTATGTATTTTCACCTACAGTATGGTGCACCAACAGCATATGGGAGCCAACCACAGCACCCGGGCAAGGCACAGTACCCTCCAACTCAACAACCCTTGCCCTCACCAAACTATGTAGGGCCACCACAGCAAGGCATTCGCCCTAATGGACCTACCCCACCTTATTCCAATGGTCAAAATATATATATGGGGCCAAATCAATTCTCCACTAGACAACCCCAACCCCCTGGTTTTCCCAACCAGTTCCCTACACAGCAAAATTTTCAGGTAGGTTTTACTACAACTTTATAACTGGTTTTCTTTGTAACTTAATCTAGTTAACTGGTTTGGGCTTTGTGCAGTTTCTTTTCACTACCTTTTCACCTTTCTCACCACTATCCATCAATTGTAAATGTCTACATGTGTATGTGTAATTGAAGAACGTGTGTGTGTATATATGAGTGAGATTTGGCAAATGACTTGTCAGCACTGTTGCTTTGCAGCGAACTGGTTGACGATTTATGATTTATCTGAATTCTGTTTTATCATCATCTGAGTCTTCCCTCATTTATTTATATAAATAAATATGGGATGGAGACATGTTTATATTGTTGCACTGATATACATAATATATTTGTCGGTAAATAAAACACACCCCAAGTTAAGAGTTAGGTGGGACCAAAGATCTTTGCTTCTGGAAATCACCATTGTATAATGGCCAAGTATAAATACCTTCATATAAAACTTATATGATAGTTGCACTCATTTGTAACTATTGCATGATACTTAGAGTCTCTCTCTCTCTCTATCTATCTATCTATTTCTTTATATCTCTCTATCTCTCTCTCACACACACTCACTGACATGCATGCACATACACAAAGGATTTCTTCAGGAAATTTGGTTATAACAAATCTGGCTCAATGAATTTTGTCCAATCCATTCACACATGAAAAAGTGGATGATAAAAAGATGATGATGATGAAGAGGAACAACAACAAGAAGGTGTATGTTATGTGCAAAGAAATACTCTTTTGGAATACTCCCATTTGCAGTCAGATGACTGATGAGAAATATCATAGAAACATCCCTAATTTGAGGGTGATATATTATCAGTGCTACTTTCTTACAGATTATGAATTCATATTGATTTGTTTTAGTTATGTCAGTGTCTGTTATTCCTTACTACCATGAATAGTATAGATATTATTAGAGCAACTACCCTTCACCCCTTTAAAAAATTTTTTTTTTTTTTTTTTTGTATGTACAACAGCATAGCTGTTTATTTCCTCGTTCTAAGAACTCATCATGAAATAGGAGCAGGCCTTGCTAGCATTCAGTTATGCATTGTGTATGTGTCTTATTCCGGAGCAAAATTGTGACATTGCATGTTAACTTAAAGTGGGGTGAGGCATAAAAACAGAAAGAAATATACTTTTAGCTGACAGTTGTGAAAAACCAAAATTTGAAATGAATCAAATTTTATTTTGCTTACACACACACATGTATGTATGCATGTATGTATGTATTTATTAGAAAGTGATTATATTATAAATTGCAGATATAAATGCTTGTTGTGAAAATAACATCGACTTTCACATGAAAACATGTCACATTTAAAAGAGATGTGGATTTCGAATACGAGAAATAACTTTTTGAGCAGGTTATTTGAGGTACTGAACACTCACTGCTCCACTAGATTTTCTTTGAGAAGATACACAAACACACACATGAAGGCACATGGCTCAATGGTTAGAGTATTAGGCTCACAAATATATATATGTATATATATACTGTTGGAGCTGACTGAAATTAGAAAAAGAAGAAAAACAGATGGTCATTGATTTTCTTGAAAAAGAAAAAAAAATCTAATTGTAAAAACATTTTGCCGAGTTATAAACAGCTGTTACTTATGTGTACACAGTTACACGTACGTACATAAACTCACAAACACACGCATACATACTCGTGCAGTTATTCTATTCATAGTAACGGTTATATATAAAAAAAAATATATATATTTTTTTTTTTGTAAGGAAAAAATATACAAGTGAATTTTACAATAGACTTATGCCTCTTCAATCTAAAAAAAAAAAATAATAGTTTTTATTATTATTGTATTTAATTTGAATTGCTATTTTATGAATTATATGTCTAGCTAATTGATAAATATCATAGTTTAGAAAAGTAAAGAGCTCACTGTTGTAAAGAGATCATTATTTACTTTTTTGCTCCTCTTCCAGATAAGAGGAGAGGTTAGTGCAATGCCTCCTGGGTTAGAGGCCCAAGCAACTGATAGACATCTAAAAGTAGGTCAAATCTACTTCCAAGATACTCAGTTCTTGATTGACAGATGCATGGATGGATGGATGAATGAAAAGGTTGTTGCTTGATATTTTTATATTGTGCACACACTCACACATACATACATACATACTTATACATACATGCACACAAAAATATTAAAATGTCTTGTAATTGATTTTTTTTTTTTTACAACTTTTTGTCTTATTTTCTTTGTTTCAGCAAACTAACATGAACTACCAGCACTCACCACTCCCTGGTAACCCAACACCACCAATGACCCCAGGCAGTGCAGTACCCCCATATGTATCCCCAGGTGCTGATATAAAACCACAGTTTCAAGATTTGAAACCAACATTACCTATTAAGAAAGGTAAAGACTTATCATAAAGGATAAAGGTTTGTGGGTGGGGTGTAAATAGTTGACTCAGTAATATACTGGAGTGGAGGCGCAATGGCCCAGTGGTTAGGGCAGCGGACTCGTGGTTTCGATTCCCGTACCGGGCGTTGTGAGTGTTTATTGAGCGAAAACACCTAAAGCTCCACGAGGCTCCGGCAGGGGATGGTGGTGAACCCTGCTGTACTCTTCCACCACAACTTTCTCTCACTCTTACTTCCTGTTTCTGTTGTGCCTGTAATTCAAAGGGTCAGCCTTGTCACACTGTGTCACGCTGAATATCCCCGAGGACTACATTAAGGGTACACGTGTCTGTGGAGTGCTCAGCCACTTGCATGTTAATTTCACGAGCAGGCTGTTCCGTTGATCGGATCAACTGGAACCCTCAACGTCATAAACGATGAGTGCCAACAACAACAACAACAATGTACTGGACAAACAGACAAAAGGATAAGAATTTGTATTCTATTGCTGTTGCCCTACTGTAACCTTGATCTAATATAACTATTGTAAGTAGGTACCATAATGTAGTACAGCTTACTATAATTAACAACAGAAGCATTGTAACATTGACAAATATTTTGTTAGCTTGCACTACTGTGCTCAACCTCTCCTTCCAAAACACACACACACACACACACACACACACACACAACAAAAAAAAAAAGAAAATGTGTTGGTTTAGCAGTCTGCCCCTATAAAACACTTGTTAAGCACTATAAACAGTGTTACAAGATGTGTGAGGTCACGCGTGACACAATGTGTTTTGGAAATTGAACGAACTGATGATAACTGTAAAAGCAGTCTTAACATGGACTAAAATGATCTATGGTTTGACATCCTTTGCTGAAATTGAACCAGGTCCTCCTTTGGAGATGTCAAATGTTTATGATCAGTTGCTAAAATGACAAGGATGCTTTTAATTTTTCCATTTCTTTGCAAAACTATGACCTCATTGGCATGTACTGTTTCCATTTAAAAAAATAAAAGATCACACCTCTATTTGAGATGTGTTGGCATATTACAAAATAAAAAATGTTGTGTGATTATTAAGGCCAAGTTATCAATTTGTCTAGCTGTTATGTGACGTTTAGTTTTTGTTTTTGTTTTATACAACTACCAGTCGAACCCAATTCATTATTAATTGAATCCCTGTGCCTTCAGGACTTCACTATAGAACAGTGTGAGAGCTATCAAGATAATTTGGTGTGTATGTAGACAAAAATAGATATAATGTTTTAGCAAAGGAACAACACTTTCACTAATTCATAGTGAGAAGTTATGAATTAGCAGAAGTGAAGTTTTCTAGCATTATATGGCAATAGTCATAAAAATGGCTATGTGACTAAGAAGCTTGCTTCTAAACAATATAATTTAGGGCTCAGTCTTACTGCGTAGTACCTTGGACAAGTGCTTCTGGCTGACCAAAAGCTTGTGAGAGGATTTGGTGGATGGAGACAGAAAGACACTCATTGTTTGTGTGTATGTATATAGATAGATAGATAGATATGAAATTAGAGGCAAAAACATGCATCCTTCAATAAATTTTCCTTGTCTTTTCAGAGAATGATGAACTCCGATTAACGTTTCCTGTACGAGATGGCACTGTACTTCATCCGTTCCGATTGGAACACAATTTAGCAGTGAGCAACCATGCCTTTCACTTACGGGAATCTGTTTATCAAACTCTTATGTGGCGGTTAGTAGCATCATTTCTTCATTTCTTCTATGCATTATCCTTAATGTTAATTTCTGTAATATTTGTTGGTCAGCTATTGTGTGTGTTGGTGAGTGAGAGAGGGGAGGTGGATTCTGTCTGTCTGTACTTGTGCTGCTACAAACTAACGGAGGGTGCAGTGAAAGCTTGTTTTAATGGTTAATGAGTTTAAAGCAGTAAGAATTTATAATATATTGGTCTGCATTTCAAGTTGGTAATTTTACAATACAAATATTTTAAATTAAATTTATTCATGAGTTATATTGTTTGTTGCACTGAAATGGTGAGAGGTGGAGTGAGAAATTATCGTAAAAGTTTTATTAAATTTTACTGGTATGTCTTTTCAGATCTGACCTTGAACTGCAGCTGAAATGTTTTCATCATGAAGATAGGCAAATGAATACAAATTGGCCAGCATCTGTCACGGTCAGTGTCAATGCAACCCCCCTTAATATAGAGCGAGGAGAAAATAAGACTTCTCATAAGCCCCTCTATCTGAAGGATGTATGCCAACCAGGCCGAAACACCATACAAATAACAGTAACAGCATGCTGTTGTGTAAGTGTCCTGTTATAGTTTCAGTTTATTTCTATATTCGTTGCTTCAATTTTTTTCTATTGGTATAATCAATCATGGAATTATAAGAATAATGTTGCAAATTTTCATTTCATGCATTAAAGTGTAAGTTGTTGAAATTATTGAACTGAAAAAAGATGTTGGCTAAATTTATATTGTTTTGTATGTTTCTTTGATCTAAATTGGCTACTGCTGCCATTACCAATTCCCTCTACTACAGTAACACAAAGTAAATCCAGGTGTGACTATGATACCAGTACTGGAGGAGAGATTGTCTTTTCAAACACAGGATAAGAGAGCCGTGTCAAAAAGTACCACTCCTAAACAGTGGAAGGAATCCGGGGTAGAGGGAAACTCAGGAAGACATGGGATGAATTGGTGAAGCATGACCCTCGAATGTTGGGCCTCACAGAGGCAATGACAAAAGACTGTGACCTGGAGATATGCTGTGACTGAGAAGACCTGACAAATAAAATGAGTTCACAGCTGTAACCTACTCCAGTGTCACATAATCAGCCCACTCAAAAGTACCTTGGATCGTAGGGCAATATCAAAATCAAATCAAATGGAAATTGTAGTTGTGATCCCCGTGCCAATGGCATGTAAAAAGCACCATCCGAACGTGGCCGATGCCAGTGCCACCTTGACTGGCTTCCGTGCCGGTGGCATGTAAAAAGCACCATCTGATCATGGTCAATGCCAGCCCCCTCTGGCTCCTGTGCTGGTGGCACATAAAAAAAAAGCACCCACTACACTCTCAGAGTGGTTAGCGTTAGGAAGGGCATCCAGCTGTAGAAACATTGCCAGATCAGACTGGAACCTGGTGCAGCCTCCTGGCTTCCCAGACCCCAGTCGAACCGTCCAACCCATGCCAGCACGGAAAACAGGCGTTAACCGATGCTGATGATGTCTATTGGATAAAGTTTTCATTGATTTTATTTGCAATAGTAATTTATTGATGTTTATATGCTAATTTTTGCCATATATTTGTATTCTGTCAGTTATTTATGCTATTTATTTTTATTTTCCTTTTCAGTCCCATTTATTTGTGCTCCAGCTTGTTCATCGACCAAGTGTCCGATCTGTACTTCAGGGATTGCTACGCAAACGTCTACTTCCAGCAGAACATTGCATAACAAAAAGTATGTTGATTTTTGCTTTTCAACCTATTTTCCTGATAGTATTTAACCCACTGTCCATGTTTTTTTTTCTTTTTTTTATTGTACTGTTTGCTTTTATAAAAGCTTAGTTCTAGTTTCAGCTGTTAAGACCTGACTTTTAATAATATTATTTTCCTTTATTTTACAAATGAGTTAAGTTAAAGTTATTTACACCAATATATCAATATTGTCATAGTTTTATCACTTCCATTTGTATAATTATTTATAAACGTTAAAGAACGAATAATTTGTAGTGGAAGATGTAAACTAAAGGAAGCATTAGTGAATTACTTATGTTTTACTTGAAGAAGCTGGGACAGAAGATATTTCCTGAAACAAATTACTGTACAACAAAAACTTTAATCCTCATTTTTGTTTTAGCACTAAACATTTTAAATATAATATTACATAATGACTTATGATCAGATTTGTCCACATTTTAACAGAGTTTTAAAAAATGCTCATGTTTCCTTGTGCCCAGCTCTCCTGCTGAATATTTCCATAGTTTTTTGTACTATTAACTGTCATTGCTATGCTACCGAGGAAAATAAAATAAACACCACTTTTAAACAGGTTGCAAAAGCCTGCTGCAATTATTTTGAAAATAATAAAAACAGATTAAGCTTAGTT
The DNA here is from genome assembly GCF_046866305.1 of Octopus bimaculoides. Classification (NCBI taxonomy): domain Eukaryota; kingdom Metazoa; phylum Mollusca; class Cephalopoda; order Octopoda; family Octopodidae; genus Octopus; species Octopus bimaculoides. Next base: position 179,435,212 of record NC_142928.1, on the reverse strand, counting down.
GGCCAGCTGTTTAATAATTTAAGAAGAATAGAAATAAAATAGATATTTCAGAACTATTTTGATTATAAGGTTCTTTATTAACTCAAGAAGAATGATACTGAAAATGCAGACTAAATTTACAATTTAAAACAATAAAAGGTAGAGAGGCTTTTTAGCTCTAATTGTTAAATATTATGACATTTCTTACTTTGAATGCTGTGTTTATTTCATCTAATGGAATCATTTCTTCTGGAATTATCAGTCAAAAGAAACTTTAGCAATGTTCCCGCTGGAGGTAATACTTTGAATGGAGAAGATGGTGTAGAGCAGACAGCTATGAAAGTGTCTTTGAAATGTCCAATCACGTTCCGAAGGATAACCTTGCCAGCTCGAGGACATGATTGCAAACACATCCAGGTAAGCTTTCTTGTCTATTTTCCTCACTTCACACTTTCCCTGCTAAATACAGAAACTGTTTGAAGTTCTAAGTGTATTTCCCTGCGACAAATGTATTACACCATTCCCATTTCAATAAACGCATATTATAACATCTCTTTTTTTTTTCTAAATATGAATTTTTCATTGACATAGGAGAAAAAAAACATTGATCATTTACACTGTGTTTTTGTAGATAAATATGTCTTTGAAAAAACTGTGGCTGCCAATGAAAGCATTAATATTATATTGCAGTTATGTAAGCTAAAAATAAGATGCTAATCTATCTCTTTGTGTAAAAACTATTTGTGGCCATTGCTTTGCCAAATTGAATTTGAAGTCTGCACAAAAAGCAATACTTGATTTTTCATTAATACTTACAACAACAAGCATACATGGGTACAGTTATGGCCATGTGGCTAAAAAAATTCACTTTCAAACCCATGTGACGCTGGGTTTGACCTCCTTATAATACAGCTTCAGCAGGTGTCTTCTACAATTATGTTTTGTTGACAAAAGCCTTGTGAATGAAATTTGAGAGATGGGGACTATTCAGAATTCATGAGTGTGCATGCATGCACAAACATGCACATGCACGCTTACAGTGCTTACATACTGTCGTTATATGCCCCCTGCTAGCATGGGTTGGATGGGTGGCCACAGTCAAAACCAGTGGATGTTCAGAGGTACAGTTCAAGACGAGTTGGAGAACCATATCTCACTCATGTTTCAATTTTAGTTTGGTTTTTATAGCTGGATGTCTTTCCTAACACCAGCCACATTACTGAGTGTACTAGGTTGTGTGTGTGCGTGTCGGGAGGGGGGGGCATCAGCACTAGAGAGGTTGCTGTGTCCTCTCCAGAGCTAAAGGGACCTAGCTATCCATGTCTGCTCACTTGTCACATGCACACGCACACATACACACACATTCATACACACTCATACATTCACACACGTGATTTAACACACAAGGCCAATGAGAGGATTGCTAGAAGAAAACAAAAAATGATGGTACACACACAAGTGCAGGTGTAGCTGTGTGAATAAGAAATTCAATTTGCAGCCACATGATTCTAAGTTCAATCCCGCTGCATGGCACTTTGGCGAGTGTCTTGTTGTATAACCTCAGGTTGATTAATAGTTTGTAAGAGAAATTTGGTAGATGGACACAGTGCCAAAGCCTATAGTATATAGGATCTGGGTTTATGGTCATGTTTTCTACATTTGTAATTTCACTGATCAGTAGACAAAATAAGTTCCAGACTGAAATATGAATTTGGGCCAAATTCATCAATTAAACCAGTAAAAGAAAAAAAAAAGAATATATCATCATCATCATCATCATCATCAATTTTACATCCACTCTCCAAGGATGGCATGTCGAGGCAGTATTTCATGACTGGATGTTCTTATGACAAAGATGTGATGCATCTATTCTAAAAATTTGTTATGCACATATGACTCTATATGTGTATGTGTGTGTTGGGCCAACTACATTCTAGTGTTTGATCACACTTCTTAGCTTCATGAGCTAAGTTCAAATCTCATAGAGGTCTGCTTTGCCTTTCCATGTTCCAAGGTCAATAAAGTAAATAAGCACTTTGGCCAATATATTCAACCAGAAACACACACTCTAGGGTAGGAGTGTGGACAATCCAAAGATTGAAACAAATAACAGAATGAACAGTAATTTCTGAACTGATTGATACCTCTATATCATCATTTATATTTTTATGCATGCTTTTTCCATGCTGGCATACACAGGATGAAACATCTTGAGGCAGTGCAGTATTCTGTGACTGGATATTATTCTTAACGGCAACCATTATATGTTTTTTTCAAACAAGGTCCTTTATACTGTCCGATTTTCATGTTGGAGCATTGAGATGTGGGACATAAAAATAAATGTTACCCTTTCCAAATGTTGCCAATGGGAAGACTTGTGGAGACACATGCACACACACATCAGGCTTCCTACAGTCATATTTCCAGTTTTCATGTATTAAATTTCAATCATAAAGCAGTGGGCAATATATGGTTGTAATTGAAGACTCTTAGCAAGGTGCTATATGGAGGAAACGGACCACATTGTTTTCAAGCAAACTTCTTAAATACACAACTATCACTTCTAAACTAATTGATGCATAAAGTTCCTGCTGGTTATGGATTCATTCGTTCGTTTTATATTTGTTTTTCCATGTTTGTATTAGTTGAACACCTGTTATTTAAGGCATTGTTATAGATAGATGTCCTTCCTCCGCCTCCTCATCACCATCATTTAACATCTATCTTTCATGCCGGCATGGGTTGGATGGTTTGACAGGAGCTGGACAGCTGGAGTCTGTTTTGGCATGGTTTCTATGGCAGGATGCCCTTTCTAACGCCACCCACTTTACAGAGTGTAGTGGGTGGTAGGACAACAACACCCATTGTAAGCAATTGCTAATATAAACACACATGGGTGCACACATGCATATGCATGTGTGTGTATATATGTATGTGGCATCATTATGTTTTCTTCTACCAATCCTCTCATTGGCCTTGCATGCTATTATTGTTAAATCATCTGAAGTTTTTTTGTTTTTTTTTGTGTATAATGAAAATTAACATCTATTAGTGACACTTAGTTTTTATTATTTATTGATTTATTTATATTTTATACTACATACCAGCAGGTTTGATGAATCTCTTTGCTAATTTGTACTTGGATTTAGGAGAGCAGAATTTAGCTTCTAACTGGTATCTTTCCTTGGTGTCAGGTAGAGAGGTGGGCAGCTTCTTAGAGGTCAAAGTTATCGGCAGGTTATGCCAAAATGTAATGGGATATGTAGTATGTGAGAGTTGAAGAAATTATAATCCTTTATATATATAATCTTGTATTCTATTTCCAGTGTTTTGACTTGGAATCATACCTACAGTTAAATTGTGAGCGGGGTTCCTGGCGTTGTCCTGTCTGCAAGTAAGTAAAATATTTTATATCTTCAAAGATTAGCAAATTAATGTTTGCTTTTCTTCTTATTGTATAGATGCTACATAAAACTTCCAACACTACTCATACTTATTACTATGTAACGAATGTAAATTAGTCCTGAATTTTCTCGTCTTTTAACAAAATATTTGATTTGCAAAGTTATTGATCAGCATTTTGTTTTAGTTATATGAACATTGAGATTACTCTATCTCATAGGAAGGAGCAAAAACGAATAGCTGCTTTTATTCTAAAATTATAAGGCATTTTGCCAAATAATACATAGAAAATACAAAGTACTTTTAACCTCAATAAATGTAATGTAGGTATATAACACAACTCAAATGACAATGTCAAACCATTAATGTATCTTTTTGTGTGTGTCTGTATGTGTGAGTGAGTGCATATTGCTCTGTCCATCTATGTTTAGAAAAGTATGATTCTTTTGGCTCAGCTTGCTATAGAATTAGATTGATTTGCCAACAATTCTTGATGATACAAAATGTATTTAAAAAGATTAATATTTACTTTACTACAACACTAGATTACTTACAATTTAATGTGATAATGGTGCAACATCAGCAATCTTTTAGATAGTATTTTAATGTCTTCGATATTTGTTATATGTGTTTCTGTTTGCAGTATTTATTATGTGTTATGCTAATGTTTCTGTATGTGTGTGTGTGTGTGTATATATATATATATATATATATATATATATATAAAACTATAGAATCTGAACAAAAATTGTTTTTGCACATTTTCAGCAAAACAGCTTTACTGGAAGGTCTTGAAATTGACCAGTATATTTGGGCGGTTCTCAATAATTTGGCTCAGACAGATTTTGAAGAAGTTACTATTGACCAGACTGCAAGCTGGAAACCTGTACCATTAAAGACAGCCGTGAAACAAGAACCTGATGAAAATGGTAAATTTTGATTTCATCCAGTTATTTTTTTACTTTGCTAATTTTGGCAGCCATTTTAGAATTCTTACTAAGAAAAAAAATTTTCTTGTTACCCCTTCAGAACAATGCAGTGGTGGTAACAGTCGCTGGATGAAAGCCATGTCTCCATCAAGTATGCCCTTACCAACTATGAATTCATGGGAATTTGGTCCAAATGCTCGCCAGCATTCTCCCTATCCCCTGCCTCCTGCCTCTCAAGGTAGAAATCTTTAGCATTGATTCGATTTTATTTTAAAGTATATATTTTGAAAAGTTTAGGTGGTAAAATAAATTTCTTCTCTTTCTTTGTCTCACAATTTTGTTAATTGAGAAAGAAGTTCCAATACAGTAAATGCAGAATGTTGTGCATCAAAATTGAAGGAAGTCAGATTCTTTTTTCTATCATTCCTGTTGCTTTTCACTTTTTGATTTAAATTATCCTCCTAAAGCCCCTTTATTGATAATAAAAGATATCTACAGGAATGAAAACAGAAACATACAGCACTTTGAACTATTTTGATATCAAAGTTAATGTCAGATTTATATTGTCTCAGTGGTTTAATTCTTCAGTGAATTCCAGAAACTGTTCTTACCAAGACCAGTAATATTTTATAAATGCTTTTGTATTTAAATTTGCTGTACTTGGGTTGAACTGATATAGATATAATATTTCATTTGAAGAGAGAAAATAAATTATCTGTGCTTTGAAGTAAAATGAAATCTAAAGTTAACAAACTATAAGTATGGAATTACTATATGAATGAGTTTGTGGTACATGATGTCTGGAATATATTCATTTATTTTTTTCAGGAGCACCATTCACAGGTAGTAACTACAATGATGGAAGTGGGAATTTTCAAGGCCGACCTCCAGATTTTCCAGGACAGTTAAGTCATATTAATGAGAATATGGCTGGTGGGCCACCTGGTGGACAACCACCAATGCAACAACAACAACAACAACAGCAACAGCAGCAGCAGCAACAACAGCAACAGCAGCAACAGCAGCAACATCAGCAACAGCAACCACCACATTCAACAGACAAACAACTGGGTGGCCATATACCCCCACCACTGCCGCCACCTCCTTCAAGCCAGTATAATCCCAGTGCTGCTGAACAGACTGGTCAACAGCTGAGATCTTCTCATCCTGGAATGGAACAGCAGCAACACCAACAGAATCCTTCTAGCATCAACAATCACATGACACCGCCCAGCCAATCACAAGTTCCCAACAGTTCATCAAATGGCAGCCATCCGCTCAGTCATCAGCCTAACAGCTCCACTCCAAGTAATACACCTACTACAGACACTTCATCACACCATAGAAATTTAGGAGATTTGAACTTTGACCCAGCTGCCATTATTGATGGAGAAGGACAAGGACAAGAATCACTTGATGTATGTTTTAATTTTGCTTCATTCATTTGTTTTTGTTAGTTTATGCATCTGTTTTTCCATGCTAGCATGGGTTAGGCAAATATATTACTGAGGCATTGTTTTACAGCTGGATGCCTTTCCTGTTGCTAACCCTTATTGTTTTTCAAGTAAGGGATTTATTATTTCACATGCAAGTTTTGAAGTTGCTAAGCCAGCTGACCATTTGTTGACAGAAGGATTGACAGCGACACCTGTAGCTCACTATTTTCAGCAATGCACAAGTGTAAATGAACGTGCATATCATCATCATCATCATCATCATCATTGTTTTCACATCCACTTTTTCATGCTTGCTCAGATCAAGCAGGATTTGTTGAGGCAGATTTTCTATAGCTGGATGTCCTTCTTATTACCAACCTTTACCTGTTTCCAAGCAAGGTAATATTTTCCCATGACTGTGATATTCTTTTACAATCATCACATGATGTCAAGACAAGGAAACACAAACACACACTTGCACACGCATACATTTATGATGAGCGTCTTTCTGTTTCCATCTACCAAATCCTCTCAAGGCTTTAGTCAACCTGGGGCTATAGCCGAAGGCACAGTGCCATATAGCTGCACCTAACTTGAAACTATGTTGTTAGGAAGCAAACTTCTCAGCCTCACTCTTGTTATTTCTATGAGAAGAAATAATTCTTGCACTGTAGCATGAAGTCTATAGACCTCTCTGACTTGTTACTGTATAATATTATGGACTGATGCTTTATAACTTGTATCTTTCTTGCTTTTTTCCTTCTTATAATGACCAAAATTTGTTACGATTTTGGATTTGAGATAGCTTTTAGGTTCAGTTAAGTTCTTATTTCTTCAGGTTTAGTTAACATATTTGTTTAAACTTGTCACTTGTTTAGAAAAAAATGTATTGAATAAATGTTTAATAGAAATTTTTCTTTTCATTACAGCTTCTTCCTGAGAACATAGGTGATCCAATGGAACTTTTATCATATTTGGGTCCTCCTGAAAACAGCGGAGATGGCACTGGTGGTGCACCTGGCTCAGGGAACAGTGGGAATGGCAGTAACAATAATGATGATCTTTTGTCGTTGTTTGACTCTTAGGAGACACTACAGTAACTGCAAATCCCAGCTAGCATACCCAGTGATTAAATCATAAGACTGAATAAAAATCTATGAAAAAAATAAAAATAAAGTGAAACAAATTTCTCACCAAAACAAAAAAAAAAAAGAGTTAAAATAAAACAACTGGTAAAAATGTGGCGAAATAAATTACAACAAAAATTTTCAAAAATGAAAAGAAAACAAGAAAAAATTCTGACATCAACATTTCCAGCTCCAAATCTGTTGGAATGTTGTGTCAACCATAAGTGAGAAGTTGCTGCGAAATGCAATGCTTCCTTCTTAATTGTGACCCAAAACGAGGCTGGTGTGTTACCTCAGAGGGTCATGATGACAGCAACAATCAAGTTGAACCTTTTTAGATCAATGGTTTACATATGTAAAAAAAATAATAAAATAAAATAAACACAAATATATAATGATAATGAAAAAAAAAAGGAAAAGAAACTTAACTGTTCAGCAGGTAAAGACTCTTGTATTTGACAATTGTCACTGCAGTTAAACACAATTTCATTGTTTCACTGCTCAGATGGGTCTCAGGTCCCAACCAAACACATTTCTTTACAACGGCTATTCTTGGAAATGGGGGAAACAAAAAGGCCACCGACTGATTGATCTTTAAAAAGCAAAGGACAAAAGGGAATTTTTTTCTTCAGGTTTTTTTTTTTTTTTTTTTATGTTTCCCACTTGAAAGGGACTTGAAACTGTATACACCTTTAAGGAACAAAAGAACATTGTCATAGAAATTTTAAGCAATTTTTAAACCAATCCTCCCCTAACAATAGCAACTTTCAAGTGACAAATTATGCTGGGAAGATTTCAGTCTTTTTATGAAGATTTAAAAAAAAAAAACCCCCCAAAGGAGAGATAAAAAAAAATGAAGAAAAAAAAACAATTTAGCAAAATATTGATTTGTATTTTTGTCTTTAAAGCAATTGGCAGCCATTGATCTGGTGGACTCTCCTGTCAAACTCCTGTACAGTGGATGGGCGTTAAAAAAAGAGAGAAAATAAAAGAAATATTAGAAAATAAAATATAAAAAAAAAATTAAAGGGAAAAAAATTGAAAAATATCACATCCAATTTTATCATATACATATAGATGAATATATATAAATATAAATAAATAAATCAATATATATATATATATATAAATATATATATATAAATATACATATATTTTTCAATTATTACTTGCCTGGATTAGGTTCAAATTTCCAGTATGCTTAAATCCCCACCCCCATCTCTACCACTCACTTTTTTTTTTGTTTGTTTTGTCCTCATTCTGACCTCACCCACATACTTTTCTTCTCACAAGAACCTTTAATTTTATCAACCCTCAACAGATTTCCCCAACCCCCTCTCCATTTCTGTATTACATATCCTGACACCTTATATCCATCAAATCCAGTTATGCGTGTTTTTATCCTTCTGTCTTTGACACAGCAATTATTATTATTATTATTATTATTATTATTATTATTATTATTGTTATTATTATTATTATTGCAGGGCCTTTTTACAACTTCTAACACTTCGTTTTTGTTGGGTTTTTTGGAGGTTTTTTTTCTCGTAATTTTGTAATTTGATCGGTTGTTTGCTATATATACCAATAGCAATTAAGCCTTTAAATTTCTTTATAATGAAAAGTAACTTTACTTCTTACATTAGAGTAGATGTATTCTATATCTTGCACCTTAATGCAGTACTTTGATACAAATTCTATTTGTTTCAATGCTGCATCTCTGGACCAATGTTTAGAGTAACATACTTTTTTTTTTCTTTTGACCAATATTTAGAGAAAAAAAAAAAACTAGTCAGCTAAAGATTTTATTGTTTTTGGAATGGGTTGGATAGGTATATTAAATCTGTTCTTTACATACTTAATTGAATTGGTGTGTCCCATTACTTACTATTTTCTTATCTATTTTTATCAGTTTGGATATACACTAGGATAAAAGAAAATCTGCTACCTAATGTTTATGTTTTATTTGTAAAATATTGCTGTTGGACAAATAAGGATTTAAACAAACAAACAAAAAAAGAGAGAAAAACATTAAAACTGGATGTATGAAAGATTCTGAATGAATGCGGAGAGCAACTTTCAAAAGAATGTATTTCTTCTAAGGGCAAGGTTTTACAAAAAGTTTTTAACATATGAAAAAGAAGAAAAAAAAAAAAATCAACTACAAATTATAGCGTTCATCTGTTTAAACTTAGAACCTCACTTCACGTATCTATGTGGTCAGTATTGCATTGGAGGCTGTGGTCAGTGTTTACCAAGTAGAGTCACAGATTAAACCCACAAGATGAACAAAATGAAGTTGCCAAAAATTCTTCATTGTGAGGATTTCTCTGTGCATTGTGGCATACATTGTCTTTGTAGTAATAGGATTTTTGTGCATATATACATACATACATACATATATGTATGTATGTATGCAATTTATTTTATGGGGAGGTCTTGAATGTGTTATTTGAAAGAGAGCAGAAACAGTGAGAATGAAAAACCCACATAATTATTGTTAATTTGTGACTGCAACAGCAAAGTATTTGACTTAATTTATTGGCATTTCCTCAACTTAGCTTTTAAAAGAAGGTGTATGCATGTGTTTTTATGTTTGTGTGTGTGTGGGTAGATATGCACACACACATAGATATACATATATATATATATTTATATTGATGTGTGTGTATGTATACGCACACACACATACACACACATCAGTGTGTGTATACATGCAGAACAGCTGTTTAGTACTATTACTTATGTCATTGTTGTAGCATATTTAAAATATTGCTGCCAGAAAAAATTTTGCAGTTAAGAAAAATCTTCTCCATTTTACCTGTGTCAGGTCCCTCACCAACATATCACTACAATAAACTACCGTAAAGGGCAGTATCAAAGAATTCTGAAATTGTATATTTTAAGCCAACCACTTTTAGATTTGTTGAATTGTTGGTGTTTTCAAAAATTATTTTTAACTAAATATGTGGAGTAAGACTTAAAAGAATGACATTTAAAATAATTAAAAAAATACATATAAATATGGTTTGAAAATATGAAGAAGAAAAAAACTCACCATTGATAGTATAATAGCTTGCTTTTTTTTTTTTATTAATGTTTCACATCATCTAGAATTTTTTCTCCCTTTACACTTGATGAATAATTGCTTGCACAGGTATAAATGTTGGAATATAAGTGACTGTACAACATTATTAACTGGATGAAAGTAAAGTGTGGTTTGTCATAACAGTTAAGAGGGTTGGGGGGTGAGGCCCATTTTATTTTTTATTTTTTTCTCCTTTGTGTGTGTATATATTTTTCATGGGCTTAAATCATCTTGTATATCTGAATTCAATGTTTTAAGGTAACTGACGTAGCTGAATCCTTTATAATTATTTCTCCCCTCATTATTACGTTTCTGAAATCACTCATTATTGTCTGGGTTCACAGTTCTGTTGCAAGACAGATTTTATACCTTTTTTCCAAACTTTGCAGCAAAAGAACATTTTTTTTAAAAATTATTTTCAAAGACAGGTTCATTAATATTGTATAAACCCCACCCACAAAAAAAGACAAAAAAAGCAAAACATTATATCACTAATGTATTTCATCATTACTTATTTTTACATCATTGCATCTCATTGTACATTTCACCCTCCACCCCCATATTTCTCCAATACATCAAACAAATCTCTATATCTTTGCAGCTTCTCACCTCACTATAGTTTTAAGTTATTTTCTTAAATCTACTCTAAAATCTAAACCAGTCTACATCTTTTTATATATCACATATTCCTTACAAGCCCAACAACTGCATCTCTACTCTGACAGATCTTCAACCAGAATCTGCCCCACCCCCAAAAAGCTTTTCATTAACTCTTATTAATACAGCAATCAGGGATTGACCATTTTACCAGTTAGTTTTGGTAGAAATCAATTATAATTCCCCGATATTAATTACTTAAAAGGCAGATTTGTATTCTTTTTGTTTTTCTAACAATTGTTGCTTTAGAATCTTATGTTTGTATCTGAGAGATTAAAACCATCAATGCATAATTGCATTTCTTCTAGAGGGAAATTAAGTTAATAATCGAAAATTGTTGTTATAAAAAAACTATAATGGATTTCTTCTTAATACTGATAATATTTACTATCTCAATTATATTTATTATCTTTTATTTCATAATCATTTCTCTTGTGAGGTTTTAGGATTGGAGTAAATAGTAGAAAGTAAGAGTTGTTATTTTATAGTCTCTTGGTTGGAGTTTCACATTCCTGTTTTAAAAAATTCTGTCTGGGTGTTTGCATGAGGTTAATTTCATTTTTAATCTTTCTAAAGCTGATAAAATAATACACTTAGGGTAAACAGAAAAGGGCTTTGAGCCTGGGCAAAAGGAATCAATATTTCTTTTGTAAGAAGCAATGGATATGGCTATATGCAATTCCCATATCATGCCATTATAGCCACATGAATACTGTAAAATATATATCATACTTCATAAGACCTTCAGATGAAATGACTATAGTGTGATCATTTGTATAAATAAATGTATATTAACTCTATATGTTTTATGTATTGAGTATTATCTTGGAAGGTATCTACTTTGTTTCATTCTTGTTAATGAAGAATATATATAATTCATTGAGCATAAGTTCATTTCTCATTAGAATTCTTATATCATGGCATTAGACTTAGTCCTGTTTGCTTTAAGTTTTTATATCTAAGAAGTCATTCATTTCATATCATACACAGTGAGCTTTGAAATAATATTTTCAACAATCTGTTGATTTACATTGCTTCAATAGACCAATCATATGAATGCTCCTGTTCTTGATTTTATAAATACTACAATTTTGAAAGCTGCAAGATTTTTTTTTTTTTGTTTTGTTTCAAGAATGAAGAAAATTTTTTTTAGAAAAAGTATTATTTTCATAATGTTCTTCATCGTTATCAAATCAATATCGGATATATTAACAAAAAGAATTTTTCAGAAAATATTTTTCTTCTCATTATCATCATTCATTAAAACATTTCATAACTAACTTTTCAGTTCACAAATTAGGTTCTGATATTAAATCTTATTCACCTTTCTCCTTTATTTGGATGTAAATAAATCAACTAATTCTGGTTTTGGGAAAAATTGAAGTAGTCAGAGGAGAAAAGAGCAAAATGCAATTGAAAAGTCGATATATATATGTGTGTATGTATGTATGTACATATACGTATATGTGTACATATATATATGTATGCGTATACATATGTATGTATATATATGTGTGTATATGTATGTATACGTGTGTGTATATATGTATGTATATGTGTATATATATCTATATGTATATATATGTACATATATGTGTGTGTATATATATATATATATATATATATATATATATATATATATATATATATATATGTATGTATGTATGTATGTATCTTTATATTAGAAGATCCATCAATTTTTAAGCTATATTTGTGTGTAGTTTAAAATTTGCTAGTTCCTTTAATCCTCTGTCCCTCCCAATTCTGTTGTAAGAATTTTATAACGCCAGTAACTTTTTAATTGTTTCTTAGGGTATTTGCAAAGTATTTCATTTGACTTTTTGCTTGAAGCATTTTGCTGTCAGCAGATTCTGGCTTTGGCAGGAATTTTTATTTTCATTTTTATTATTTTATTTTTTTTTGTCTCTTTGGTTCTTTCCAAAACAAATAAATGGTTCTTTGTACATGAAATTAATGGGGAAATGTATTTTAAAATGTTCATCTGGGTAAGTAAATGGAAAGAAAAAAAGGAATAATAAAAGAGAGAAGCTAAAGGAAGAAATATCCGAATTGTCATAGGGGTGTTATAATCTTTGTTTTCATAAAAACAAATTTCAATTTCAGAATGGTTCTCTGGGCTTAACAGTCCATTTTGTGATAAATAAATAAGTTTTAATAGAAAACAAGTAGGGTGGGTTTCCAAACACATGGATTTAAAAAAACTTTTTCAGTTTATACCTTCCAATTTCTACCTCAGTTATAATTTTGGAATAAATTAAAAGGAAACTGGTTTTAATTAAAGTAAACTAGGTTAACTAATATTATTTCTTTTTGGAATCAAATTCTTCTTTGAGTTCATTCATTTCAGTTTTTAAGGTTCTCTTTTTTTTTTTTTTTTAATATTTTGTTACTTCTTTTCTTCTAGAAAGTTCCATTTCTTCTTACAGTCTGATCCATTTAATTTTGCCATACATTGGTGAATTTTTACTTTAGCTAGAAAATAACTTCTTTCGTCTTTGACTGAGCTAATTCATGGCTGCATTTTTTTCCTGAAGTATTTATTCAAAAGTGTTAAAAATAAAATTAAGTTAGTAAACATTTGTTCACCAGATAAATTTTCATTACTTGCTCAAAAGAAATGTCAAAAATATTTTTTTAAAAATATGTACCAGACACAAAAAAGAAACCAACTTAATTATATTGATTAAAATATGACAGAAATTAGCAATTCTAAACTTTGTAGGGATTCCAGAGGTTCTATTATCTTTTGATGTATACCACTTATTTCTTCTGCCCCCCCACCTCTCTCTCTCTCTCTAACATCTGAACTATTGTAAACTAAAAGATGCTTTAACAACTTTTTTTTTTTTTTTTGTCAGTAACTGAGGTTTATTTTAATCCTTTATTACAATAATAAAATGGGGTGACTATTTTGAAGGATTCATCTTTTCAGCCATTTACTCTCTACCTCTAATGCTCACAAACATACACATGCGTGTGTGTGTGTGCGTGTGCACGTTTGCATGTGTGTGTGTGTGTTTGCATATGTATGTGTGTGTGTGTGTGTGTGATCAGAAACTGATATTGTTTGGTCCTCTATTCTTATGGCAGCTACGTCAGTTGGACTTTACTTGTATGACTGTCATCATAGTGTATATGGATTGCCACAAGAATGTGCAGTCAGACAATGCCAATGCCCAATGCAGCTGCATCCACCGCTACTTCACCACCTCTACAACTTTAGTTGTCTTGACGACGATAACTCCTCTCCAATATGTACAGTAGTCCTTTCATGTGATCATTATTTATCTAATAAAGGAACTTGTACAGGTGTTTGCTCTTTGTCGTAGAATTTGCCACGTGTTCTTATTTCCTGTCATCCTTCTAATATTTCATGATCTTATTTTGTTTGTTTCTTTTTACTTTTTTTTTTTTTTGTCTCTTATAAAATATGGTAAGTAAATAGTCACAGATTGGATTGCTTCATGAAAGAAAATAACAAAAAAAAAACTGAAAGCTACTATTGGAATTTTGCTCTTAAATGAGGCATCTAACTTACATGTGTTTGTGATGTACATGCACCCTTTGTTCAAAGTGTCCTGCAATATTCTCATAATCCTTTCTACTATAGGCACAAGGCCTGAAATTTGATGCAGAGGGGCTAGTTAATTAAAATCAGTCCTGGTTGGATTTGAACTCAGAATAAGTAAAAAACAGACTAAATACTTCAAGGAAATTTTCCTCTTGTGCTTAACTTGTTCTATCAGTTCACTGCCCTTTATTCTAATATTAAAATGGGTCAGGTCATTTAAATATCTTGGAAGTACAGTAAACTTTAAGAGTATTCTTGATGAAATCAATGTTAGAATAACTAAGGCTACAAAGTGCTTTCGGAAAACTTTCCCATTGTTTGTGGGATGAACACAGTGTCAGTCTGTAAACTAAGATAATTGTATACAAATCTCATATTTTGAGCACACTTTTGTATGGGGCACAAGCATGGACTTCCTATTACAAACAAAAAAAATTTGAAACTTGCACATGTGTTGTCTGGAATATCTGCAATATAAAATGGCAAGATAAGATATCAAATGTCAGAATCTTAGGAAAATGTGATATCTTCAGTATCAAATGCATGCTGCTGAGAATTCAGTGCTGATGGTTAGGACATATTTGAATGAAAAGATGATTGCATTCTGAAAATTTTTTTGTATGGCTAATAAATAGAAGGATACCACAGTAAAGGAAAACCCTGTACTTAAAATATAAGGGAAATTTGAAGCAATAACTAAAATCTCTACAACTTAATTTGACATCTTGAGAAAGTTATTGCCTAGATCAATCTGCATGGTGTAACATGTGTCATGATGCATCAAAACAATTTGAGCTGAAGAAACAGAACAATAAAAAAATTATCCTGCAATCAGCAGACATTTGCCCAGTCCCAGGTAAAATTAAAACCATGTGTGTGTGTCCTCATTGTGACTTCGTAGCAAAATCCGTGCCTGGACTCAAACTACATTAATGCAACTATCATGCAGCTACTTTTATTTTTAAAGTTATTTTCTTTTATTCTTTTTTTTTTTTTTTTTTTTAAATCCTCAAATCAACAGGAGTGACCATCATTATTATTTATGAACTCAGTACAGGGCCTGAGTGGAGGCGCAATGGCCCAGTGGTTAGGGCAGCGGTTTTGATTCGCAGACCAGGTGTTGTGAGTGTTTATTGAGCGCAAATACCCAAAGCTCCACGATGCTCCGGCAGGGGATGGTGGCAAACCCTGCTGTACTCTTTCACCACAACTTTCTCTCACTCTCACTTCCTGTTTCTGTTGTGACTAATTCAAAGGGTCAGCCTTGTCACGCTGAATATCCCTGAGAACTACGTTAAGGGTACACGTGTCTGTGGAGTGCTCAGCCACTTGCACATTAATTTCACGAGCAGGCTGTTCCGTTGATCAGATCAACTGGAACCCTCGTCGTCGTAAGCGACGGAGTGCCAACAACACAAGGCCTGAAATTTAAGGGAGGAGGTTAGTTGGTACCATCAACTTCTGTCTTCTCCAGTACCAAAATGATAAAACTTTACTTGACTTTGATGGGATTTAAACTTAAGACAAAAAAATAGCAGGAAATACCAGGAGGCATTTTTCTGATGCACTTATGACCTACCAATCCACCAACCTTATAATAATAATAATCCTTTCTACTATAGGTACAAGGCCTGAAATTATTTTAGAGGAGAGTCTAGTCAATTACATGAATCCCAGTGCTCAACTGTCTAAAAGTCAACCTCTCATCCTTTTGAGATTGATAAAATAAGTACCAGTCAAATACTAGAGTTGATGTAATCAACTCTTCCTCCAAAACTGCTGTACCAAAATTTGAAACTATAATATCTTCTAATTTAGGCACAAGACCCACAATTTTGATGTGAGGGGAAGGTTGATACCACTGACCCCACTGGTACTTTCAGCCACCATGGAAGAATGAAAGGCAAAGCTGATCATTGTGGGATTTGAACTGACTACATAAAGGGTGAGAACAAATACTGCAAAGTATTTTTTCTGATGCACTAATGAGTCTACCAGCTTTCTATTGCCATTTCTAATAATTATAGCAATGATTCTTTCTAATTTAGGCACAAGGTTAGTAATTTTGAAAGGTGGAAATCAGTTAATAATATCAACTTCAGTACTTGACTGTTGGTATTCAATCAACCTCCAAGAAAGACTGCTAGTCAATATTTTTTTTCTGTTAATTTAATAATGTAATAATTTCTTCTAATGTAGGCACAAGGCCAACTATTTAGATCAGTACTTGACTGGTACTTGATTCTATCAATTCCTTTGGAATGAAAGTAAAGTTGATCTTGGTAAGATTTGAACTTGGGACATAGAGTAAGTGTGACTAAATACCACAAGGCATTTTTCTCTATCACTCTAATGGTTCTGCCCTCCTAATGATGATGTTTGAATTTTGGCAGAAGGCCAGCTATTTTAGTAGAAAAGGGTTGATTATATCAACTCTAGTATGTGACTTGCACTTTAACTTCTTGATGTACATTATGTCTAGGAGTTCAAATGATGGAGAAGACCAAAATGTGTCCTATGTAAATGGTTAATTGTAACCTTGGAAATTTAATTCACCCTCAAGATATTAATAAGGAGATAAGCAGTGTAATACGGAATTATCTTATTAAGTCCTGGTGAGTTCTATGCATTACCTGAGTCCTTAAGCTAAGTGCTTTATTTTAAATAATTATCTGTTGCAACTCTACTCATTAAAAATTATTAATTCCCTTTGGTAAAAGTTGTAGGCAGTAAAACAGGATATAATTAAAAAGAAAACAAACGAAAAATGATATAAAATTTTGTATTGGACTTTTATTTGCTCATAGCAGTTAGTATTAACCAATTTGTAGTGGGAAAGAAAGAAGTTAAAAATTGTAAGATAATTTGCAAAAAATTGGAGAAAAGTTCTTGGCAGCAAATTTGTCTGTTACTAGGCTGAAACTAAAGATTTATTTCATGCCAGTGTAGAATAAAAATAAATGATGTGGTTGAAGAAATTTAACAAGAACTGTAAGGGCTAACAGGAAAGTTAATAGGCTGACTGACATACTGTCATGGAGTATGACCAAATGAGGTTTATTTTTCAACATAGTCCACTTTGTGACCCACATACTTCTTCCATTGGTGTTGCAGTGCTTGGATCCAATTGGTGAAAAAGTTTTCATTCTGTTGCTCAAAATAATATTACCAACAGTAGATATCATCACTGTGATACTGGTTCTCAGCCAAGTGTTTTTTCATGTTGAGGAATAGATGATAGTCGGGGGCCAAATCACGAGAATAGGGTAATCAACCAGTTAAAAGCCACAGTCATGCACAGCAACCATTAAAACCAAGGACTTGTGTGCTGGAATATTGTCCTGATGAGACAAGACCCCTTTTGTCATTTTCTTGATAGCTTCTTGTTACTGTTTCAACAAGTTGTCACAGTACTTTCCATTGGTAATGTGGCCCTTTTGAAGATAGTCAATAAACACAATGCCTTTTGCATCATAAAAAACTGAGGCCATCACCTTCCTTGCGGATGAAACAAGCTTGACTTTCTTTGAAGTAGGTAAGGATTTCCACTACATGGATTGTCTTTTTGTCTCTGGCTTAAAGTGATGAACCCAACACTCACCCTGATTTTGGATACATTGAAAGAAACAATATCAAGTGTCAAAAGACATGGTACCCAAGCCAAGTGTATTGTGCAGAATATTCTCAACTGTCTCATGGAATACACTAATAGCATTGGCTATTTGATTTAAGTCAATTGCCTGTCATCCATTATATGGTGAACATGATCAATGTTTTCCCTGAGGCACGTAAAATACACCATTTTGAGCGTGGCCGTTGCCAGTACCGCCTGACTGGCCTTCGTGCCGGTGGCACGTAAAAGCACCTACTACACTCTCGGAGTGGTTGGTGTTAGCAAGGGCATCAAGCTGTAGAAACTCTGCCAGATCAGATTGGAGCCTGGTGTAGCCATCTGGTTTCACCAGTCCTCAGTCAAATCGTCCAACCCATGCTAGCATGGAAAGAGGACGTTAAACGATGATGATGATAGCAGTTGCAGGACGTCCAAACCTTGGGTCATGGTCCAAGATTATTTGTTCCCCTTCTAAATTCTGTTAGCCACTTTTGCACTGTTGATAAAGCTGGAGCATTATCCTCTAATGTAGCAACCATTTCATCATGAATACCTTTGGGAGCTAAACCATTTTTCTGCTGGTACTTGAAACAGCATAATGCCAAATTTTGTGCATTTTCAAGAGAAATCACATCTAGTTACTTTTGAAGCCTTCTTTGAACAGTCAGATATCACTTTACTCAGAAAGAAACAATGCAGTATTAATAAAAAGAGATGAAATTAATGGATGCAAGATTTCACAGCTCTTGCACCACTGTTTCATAGTCAGCCCACCCTTGTATTATTGTCGATGGATGTGTGTGAATAAACTACTTTTCTACTTTAATACATTTTGTTCTGAAATTGAGTATTGTTGTTATGTACTCATTCTTACTATCAAACAAAGAAAAACATTTCTATATTTAAGAAATGAGGAATTATGTACATTATTTACATTCGACGGATATTTGTCAAAATCTTGTTTGTTGTTAACACAACGTTTCGGCTGTTATACCCTCCAGCCTTCTTCAAGTGTCTTGGGGAAATTTCAAACCTGGGTTCTCATTCCTAAGGTATTCTTCAATGTTGTTGTTATTATTATTATTATTATTATTATTATTGTTCAGGTCACTGCTTGGAATCAAATTCAGATTCTTGGGGTTAGTAGCCCGCGCTCTTAACCACTAAGCCATATGCCCAAGACATCTGAAAAGGGCTGGAGGGTATATCAGCCGAAACGTTGTGTTAACAACAAACAAGATGAGGACAAATATCCATCGAATATAAATAAAAAGAAAAACATTTATATATATAAGTTTTATGGCTGGGAGAAATATTTGTGCAAAAAAAAAGAGAGAGAAAAAAGTATTAAATACAAGATGCAGAGTTTCATCATATTTATTAGAGGCTGAAATCTTTGCTGTTACTTCAAATTTAATGTTATGTTTCCAATCTTTGAATATTATATTTATATATATATATTTGTGTGGGTGTATATATATATATATATATATATACACACACATATATATATATATAAGGGTGTACTGAAAAGTTTCTGGCTTTAAGAGCATCGCAGAAGGCCTGGTTGGAGGCCCAACATTCCAAGTTCTTTTGCAGGGCTTAGGAAAACTGAAGGACTGCTGCAATAAGTGTGTAAATCTGTGAGGGGAATATGTTGAATAAAATTATAATTAACTGATCCTCCTGTATTTTCTTTTACCCAAATCCAGGAACTTTTCAGCACCCTCTCATATATATCAATGTCATTTAATGCTCGTTTTCCATGCTGGCATGGACTGGATGGTTTGACAGGAGCTTGTAAGGCTGGGGGCGCCATTGTTTAAGCATGGATTTTATGGTTGGACGCCCTTCCTAATGTCAACCATTTTACAGAGTATACTGGCTGCTTTTTATATGGTACCAACATCAGTACTTTTTACATGGGCTACATAGTAAAAGAGAGCAGGTAAGTCAGTAAGATGAAGAGAGCAATATTGAGAGAGATGATGGCAAAGATGTGTTGGGACATACTCTTGAGGGACATTGGAGTGGTGAGATTTGAACTGGGTAGGACAGAGGTAACTGAAGCAATTGATGGAGTGAAATACAGAATGCATGAATGTATGAGTTTCTGGTGTTTAAACACATGATACACTAGGAATCATAACCAGAATTGGGAAGTTTTCACCTTCTCACCAATCTATAAGTTTGTGATATTAAAAAATGAACTTTAATTATATTATTCTAGCAGCAGTATCACTGAGATGGGAATTTAGAACCATCAGTATTGCAAGGTGAATAGGGGTGTGCTAAATGACCACAGATTAAGATTAATATTTGAGAGTATATAATTGCTCAAAAGAATGGCTCAATCTTTCTCAAATTACACTTTTTTTTAAAGAGAGTGAAAAAGGTAAGACGGTTGTGGCTGGAATTCATTTGGTCAGAGATCAAACCTAGAGCTAAACAACAGCAGCTGAAATAAGCATTTTAAATGATCTGGTAAATATTGTTTAGGATGTAAAAGATGCAAGTACATAAACTAAGAGTTTTCTCATTCTAACACAAAGTATTTTCTGCATAAACCCAAGGAAAATATTCTAATGTTCTCATACTGAATACTCTATGTGTTACAATTGATTTTGAAAATAAGAATTTGGTGGGATTTAGTAAAATAACATTCTTTTTCATCTTGAATCTGGTGTTAGGTACATAACAAAAGATTTTTGAAATTATTTTAGATAATTTTACATTAAATATAAACACTTTCAAACCAGGTTATCCTGCTTATAGAGTAAAAGGTGGGTTGGTGTTAAAAGGGTTAAGTTAGAAATACTAGTTCAAAACTTCTTATTGATATTAGTTTCTTTAAGTAAGAATAGTGAAAACGTTTTGTTAAATATCTGGAGAAAAAAATGCTATCACATCCAAATTTTATTTACAAGATTGTCATTAAAAAGATTAATCAGCTGCCAACAACATTTGCAGATCAAATACATGTTGCACCTCTTTTGTGAAAAAATATTAATATTCACTGATATTAGTTTGTTGCTGGTATTTATTTTAAGCTTGAAATTAATAATTCTTTTGGAAGAAAGTGATTTTATAAGCAAAATAACTAGAAGGTGCACATGCAATAGAATATGATGTAAATTCCTGGTGAACCAAACTCAAGATCTTGTCTTAAATTGCTGGTTATAACCATATTGCTTTTCTTGAACTGCTGAATAGTCTTTTAGTGCACTGAGTACTGTATACAATAAGTTCATTACACACACACACACACACACACAAAACACAAACAGCTCATACACAACAGCTCATACAATGTAGCCATAGACTATTAAGAACTCATGTTTGTTTCCTGTATAGTGTCCAATATTCCACTGTATAGAGCAGTGCAAGAAGTACCACTGCATCATAGACATCCCATTTGATTTTAGCCTCATATAACTATGGCAAGATAATGAGACAGCTTAAGGGCACACGGCTATCTTGGAGTTCTGAGGTATGCAAAATACTGCATGTTTACCAACAGATACCATATCTATGCATATCTGGTGAAACAGCTTTAGCTTCATGGTGCTTAAAATAAGACCAAAGTCTTTAACAATTGCAACAGTGATTTTTGATGAGCTAAATATCTACCTATATAGATATACTATGAGTTAAAATATTACAAGAGTAACAGAGGAATCAATTAATTTAATTTTTACTTAAAATACAGAAATATTTTAAAAAAATTTAGAGTCAGTATTTTTATTATCTTTTATCTTTTATCTTTTATCTTTTACTTGTTGCAATCATTAGATTTTGGCCGGCCTAGTCACCTTTACAGTTAATCAGGTTGTCATGAGGCATCAAATTGCTGAACCAGGTAATAAAGTCACAGAAAGGGTCATAGCTCAATTAATTAGGAAGAGAGTTAGTGTAGATGAGATATAGTTTGGATTTGTGCCAGATGGAAGCATGACTGATGCCATAGGGCAATTCAACACAAAAGGAGACAAACACTCAAAAATTACCCATGATTTATGTATTTTTCATGTTTCCATAAGCCAATAGGAATCAAAAAAGTAAAAGGTTTCTGCAGGATTATTGTCATATGATCAGGACAGCCATCTACTCAGTCTAGAAGATGACAATTTGACTGCAAAGACAAAAGGTAGGTATCCAGTTCCATCCTAGAAAAAAATTAACTTTCCATCTTGCAAAGATGTATCGTTGGAAGATTATCCTGCTCGTCAGCAAAATCAGAATTTACTGTGGCCATTAGAATTTGTCGTGTCAGTTACGTTTTGGCATTATAAGTTTAGTTTACAAAATCCTGACAAATAATTACTTTAAACCAATGCAACCATTATGACATACTGTAAGGAAGAATTTTATTCTTATACACAGTACTTTACATTTTCAATTACATGTCCCTGCTTGTGCAGTGTTCATGGAAATTCCAGCCACATTAAGATCAGTGGTTTGCTGTATTGTAGGGCTCCCACAGTTACCTGCAATACATGTAAAATGTCTAGATAGAATTACCCAAGACATTATGCAACAAGCTTCAAGAAACATTATTGTGTGTGATTTTACCTTTTGATCAATTTCTCATGTTCCTGATTGATTAAAATAAAAATGTGGAATACTAATTGGTATCCGAGTTTCAGTGTTGTGTCAGTTACACATTTCTAGGTAGAAATGTTGCATCCGTTACATGTACCTATTGCATCAGTTACATTTTATCAAAGGCTCTACAGCATGTATTAAACAATAGTGTTGAATATGAAAGCATGTATAACCTCCATACCACTTCAGGTTTCTTTTGATATATAAATTGTTTGCACATGTAAATTTTTTGCATAGGGTTTCCATCAAATCAGGTATCATATCTTTTTCTTTGCACCATTTGCACAAGTACTTACTCTTTCTAAGACAAGCTAGTTCAAACATAGAATTACAATACATATGTAACAATATTTATGGGTCACAGCAGTTAAAGAGTTCATGGGTCATTACATTTCAGTTAGCTTAAGTAACATGCCAGAACATTTTTAGTTTTAAAAGACTCTTGTAAATGTTGTGTCAGTTATGATGGAATTGCCCTATATTCTTGGTTAGGCAACTTCAGGAGAAGTATTTAGTCAAAAATTAACCTCTGTACCTGGCTTTTGCTAACATGGAGAAAGCCCTTGACAGAGTCCCTTGCTCCCTTATCTGGTGGTCAATGCAGAAGCTAGGGATGGATGAGTGGTTAGTGAGAGCTGTACAGGAGTGCTGCCAGTAAACTGAGTCCTGGCAATGAGTATAACAATGAATTCAGTGTACAGGTAGGAGTTCACCAAGGTTCAGTTCTCAATCCCTTCTTGTTTATCTTAGTTCTCCAAGCCTTAACAGAGGAATTCAAGCCTGGCTGCCTCTGGGAGTTCTTCTATGCAGATGATTTTGTTCTTATAGCTGAATCATTACCTGACCTTGAGAAGAAATTTCAGGTGTGGAAGCTAGGCTTGGAATCTAAGAGCCTTACAGTTAATTTAGCGAAAACCAAAGTCCTAGTAAGTAGGAAAACAGACAAATCACAAGTCTCTTCAGAGAGATGGCCCTGCTCGATATGTAAGAAGTGTGTTGGTAGAAACTCCCTACATTGTACTTGTACCCAGTGCAAACTTTGAACACATAAGAGGTATAGCAGTATCACAAGAAAGTTAACAAAGAAAATAGTCTTTGTGTGTGGCAAATGTATGGGCACAGTAAGCACTAAAAATGCGCAGACAATAGACTTCGTCAAATGCTTACAGGGATCATCAAAAGTAATAGATAGCTTCTGTTACCTAGGAGACCAAGTTAACAGTGGAGGAGGAACTTCTGAAAGTTGTTAGAATAAGAACAGGTTGGGCAAAGTTCAGAGAGCTTCTACTTTTGTTGGTAACTAAGGGCCTTTCCCTCAGAGCAAAAGGCAGGTTGTATGATGCCTGCGTATATACAGCTATGTTACATGGCAGTAAAACATGGGCTTTGAATACAGAGGACTTGTGAAGGCTTGAAAGAAATGAAGCCAGCATGATCTGCAGGATGGGTAATATTGGTATGCATGCATGATAGAATATAAATGATTTAAGAGAAAAACTGGGTATAAGAGGCATCAAATATTGTGTACAAGAGAGATGGCTGCACTGGTTTGATCATGTGGTGTGTATGGATGAGGACAGCTGTGTAAAGAAGTACCAGCTCTAATTGTGGAGGAACCTGTGGAAAGGGTAGACCCATGAAGACATGGGATGTAGTGGTGAGAAAGGATCTTTGGATGCTGGGTTTCATTGAGGAAATGGCAAGGAACTGGGAGTTGTGGAGATTCGAAAAGACAAGTCAAACTAAGTACAATCACTGTTTTCCATTCATACAGGCTTGTCCTCTACCAGTCCTGGTGCCACATAAAATGCATCTATGCAAGTGCTTCATTGACACACCCATACTGGTGCTGCATTAACACATCCATGCCAGTGCTGCAGATGTGCACCTGTGACAGTGACACATAAAAAGCACTCAGCACATTTTGTTAAGTGGTTGATTTTAGGAAGGGCATCCAGCTGTAGAAACCATGCCACAACAAAAAATTTGAATCTAGACAGTTCCCCAGCTGGTCAGCTCCACGTCAAACCGTCCAACCCCTGCTAGCATGGAAAACAGACATTAAACGATGATGATGATGATAATGATGATAATAATGAATTGACCCCCCCCCCCGCAGTACTTTTTTTTTTATGTGGTGCTAATTCATTCAGTCTCTTTTGCTGAACCACTAAGTTATGGGAATGTAAACACAACAATACTGGCAGTGAAGTAGTGGTGGGGGACAAACAGAGATACAAAAGGTACACACAAACACACACATATGTATACAATGGGCTTCTTTCAGTTTCTGTCTACCAAATTCACTCATAAGGCTTTAGTCAGCCTCAGGCTATAGTAGAAAACACTTGCCCAAGGTACCACACAGTAGGACTGAACGCGGAACCATGAGGCTGGGAAGCAAACTTCTTGCCACACAGCCATGCCCACACCTATTAATTAATCATATTATTACGAATGGTTTTCCTTAGATTTGTTTAACCAACTACATAGACAGTTATACAGATTCATATTTTTACAAGCAATGCTAGAACACTTTCCTAATAATTGGAAGCATCCCACCTTATACCAAACACAGGAAATCTAACTGATAAGGATTATTAAGATCAGACTCCCACTTACTTCACTCTTGTGAAGATTGATATACTCACAGATATATTTGTGTGATAAACCAGCTGTAGTAATTATCTGGTGTTTAGATAGTTATATCAGTCTCTCTGTGAACTTTCCATGTCATCCTTATAAACTATCTACTTGTTAATTTTCAGTTATTACAGAACTTTGCCAAGTGATTCTATTTTATTTCCTTCTTGTTCTAATATCAAGTAAATGTCCAAGATTCATTTGGCAATTATCAGAAACTTCTAAGAAACATCATCCACTAAGCTGTTGCAGACTATTTCTTATACTAAGGTTTCTTTCTACATAGGCACAGGAGTGGCTGTGTGGTAAGTAGCTTGCTTACCAACCACATGGTTCCGGGTTCATTCCCGCTGTGTGGTACCTTGGGCAAGTGTCTTCTACTATAGCCTCGGGCCGACCAAAGCCTTGTGAGTGGATTTGGTAGACGGAAACTGAAAGAAGCCCGTCGTATATACGTATATATATATATATATATATATATATATATATATATATATATATATATATATACCATTTCGAGCGTGGCCGTTGCCAGTACCGCCTGACTGGCCTTCGTGCGGGTGACACGTAAAAGCACCCACTACACTCTCTGAGTGGTTGGCATTAGGAAGGGCATCCAGCTGTAGAAACTCTGCCAAATTAGATTGGAGCCTGGTGTTGCCATCTGGTTTCACCAGTCCTCAGTCAAATCGTCCAACCCATGCTAGCATGGAAAGCGGACGTTAAACGATGATGATGATGATGATGATATATATATATATACGTATGTTTGTGTGTCTGTATTTGTCCCCCCAGCATCGCTTGACAACCGATGGTGGTGTGTTTACGTCCCCATAACTTAACGGTTCGGCAAAAGAGACCGATAGAATAAGTACTAGACTTCCAAAGAATAAGTCCTGGGGTCGATTTGCTCGACTAAAGGCAGTGCTCCAGCATGGCCACAGTCAAATGACTGAAACAAGTAAAAGAGTATAGGTACAAAGCCAAGTACATAAACAGCTTATGTATGTCTAGTGCGTTGATTTATTGGTCCCTCTAAAGTAATTCTAGGTGAAACAGCCTTAGTCATGTTAAGGATATTTTATTGGCCCAATAACGTTTGATAGTGAGGTTCTAATCATTCTGTATTTGGAGCATTTAATCAACTACAGGTTTCCCTTACAATTTGGAAACATTGCTTTCCTGAAAATCTTGATGTAACATAATTTGAAATTTGTAAATAAAATTAAAATTGACTTTATATGAAGTAATTTTTTTACAGGTCTTCATGAAAATGACAATAGTTTTTCCTATAATTATTCTCAATGGCCTCACTAGCCTGAACAGTGCATTCTCAATAATGAACTACTTCATTCCATTCCCAAGAGCTTTTTGTTCTCTGCTTTGTAAATAATGTATCATACCATTTTTTATGCAACTTCTTTGTATTTTAAAATTTATACACAACTAACGAAATAAAAAGGGAAAACACACACAAACACAAAAACATACAATTCTATAACAAAACCTGTTTTCCCAGTGACTTACATGCTCATTGGGAAATATATTACTGCAAGATTTTCAAAGACATATGTGCTGTGAAGGATACTTGTACATCATTATCTATAACACCACTGTTAATAATATAGTTGTGTGGTTAATAATTTGCTGCACAACCATATGGTTCCTAATTCAATTCCACTTTAGGGAACGCTGGGCATGTATCTTCTATCAAAAGTGTGAAAGTAAAAATCCCTTTTAAAAATATTCTATACATTTATAAGTTGGTTATTGATTTCTTTTATTTTTCTTTATCTTTGACTGGTGTGAAACAAAAGTTTCAGAAAAATAGAAAAAGCAATTGTTAATATATTGATTGGCAGAATCAATAGAGCATCAGACAAGATACTTTATGTTACACAGTTATGTCATTTCCTGCTCTCACTTCAAAATCACACCAAAACGAACTTTGCCTTTCATTGTCCCAGAGTTGATAAAATAACAACCAGCGAAAAACTGAGGTTGATCTTAATTGACTGTACCTTCATCTCTTCACCCCAAAATTGTGGTTTTGTACCTATGCATTTGTACCTATGCATTCACACACACACACATTCAGACACACACGTTTTAATATACATTTACATACATACATATATGTTATATATATATATATGTATATATATATGCATAAATATATACATGTATATATGCATATATATGAGGTCTGAACAATAAGTATCCGGTTTGTTGCCATAGTAATGAAGCTAGAACACTCAGAGTAAAACTTGACCTTGAACTCTGTTGTACATGTGCACTAAGTTTTAATGTTCTAGTTCACTTCTGCTGTTTACAGCAGTGCTTGGTAGGAAGGTGTGTAGCGTTTGATCATCACATTGACCATGACAGAGAAAGATGTTATGGTGATACCTACTCAGAGGCTTAAAGAAAGTTGTAAAAACTGTATGGAGAGGAGTGTACCGCACACAAGTGTATGAGTGTTTCAGACATTATGAAGATGGCCAAAAAAATGTTGATATTGACGAATGTTCTGGGAGACCTGCAACCAGCAGAACAGAAAAAACATTGCTGATGTGTGTGTAGCTCTGAAGGGAGATCATCAAATCACCATCATTGAGTTATCAGAGGATGTGCAGACTAGTTATGGTTCAGTTCAGTCTATTATTGCTGAAGATTTGAGTATGTGATACATGTCTACCAAATTTGTGCCAAAACTACTATCAGCTAACCAACAAGACACTTGGGTTTCAGTAGCACAAGATCTCCTTGATTGTGTTGAGAACAATGAAAACTTTTGAAAACCTTGCATAGGCCTCTGAACAGGTATCGCCAAGCTTTTGGCAGAATTTGATGCAGATTCTTTGCTCCACTTTCTCTATCATGGTCAATGCGACAATCACATGCTACACACTTTCCTTCCAAGCACTGCTGTTAACAGTGGAAGTGAGCTAGAATGTTAAAACTCAGTGCACAAGCACAGCAGAGTTCAACGTCAATCTTTTCCAAGCAGCTTCACTCTGTGTTCTTTAGCTTCGTTACTATAGCAACAGTCCAGATACTCATTGAGCAGACTATGTATGTATACACACACACACACACACACACACACACACATTATTGTTACTATTATTAAAGCGGCTAGCTGACAGAATAGTTAGCGTGCTAGGTGATATGTTTAGTAGCATTTTGTCTATCGTTATGCTTTGAGTTCAAATTCTGCCAAGGTTGACTTTGCCTTTCATCCTTTCGGGGTCAATAAATTAAGTACTAGTTGAATACTGGGGTCTGCGTAATCGACTTAACTCCTCCCACCAAATTTCTGGCCTTGTGCCTATAGTAGAAAGTATTATCATTCAAAATAGTTTGATTCAGCTCCATGGGTCTTGAAGTTTCACATGCTTTTTACAAATGCTTGACCACAAAGGCACACACACATAGATATATACATATATGTATATATATATATATATATGAGGGGCTTCTTTCAGTTTCTGTCTACCAGATCCACTCACAAGGCTTTGGTCGGCCTGAGGCTATAGTAGAAGTCACTTGACCAAGGTGCCACTCAATGGGATTGAACCTGGAACCATGTGGTTGGGAAGCAAGCTTCTTACCACACAGCCATATAACAGTTATTTAAGTTTTTCCTTTTTTTATTGTAAGAGGTTCTCCATCCACATTATTTTGTTATTCTACACACAATGCAATGTATACATAAAATCAAATGACGAGCAATACTTTAGGGAATAAATATGAATGCTGTATATTGTAGTATAGTACATACTGTCCATCAATAAGGTTGACTACTGTATGATCAGTGGTGGTGAAGTCTGAGTCCCAGGGAGAAAGAGGGCTCCTATTTTCTATCCTGTAGATCATAGTCCATGAGAGAATTCTTAAATAGAAAGAATGGAAGAAAAAACCAATGAGTTTGACATCATTGAGATGAAACTAAGGAATGTGAGTGTTCAATAACCATTTGCAGTGCTTAGTATAAAATTTGGGATTAAACCCAGTGCAGCTAACAAAAATGAGTGAGTAGCAAAAATCAAAGAGAAAGAGTATAGCAAAACCATCTTCCAGATGAAATTTTATAGCTAGGCATTCAACTGCAGTTTTGTGACATGAAATAGACACGAGATGATATTCTTCTTGGATATAATGCTAGGCTATTTTAGAGAACATCATCAGACTGTCAACTAAGTATGCCTCAGACTAAGTGAACAGATGAATATCATCATTATCATGCTTTAATGTTTGTTTTCCATGCTGGCATGAGTTGGACAGTTTAACCAGAGCTGGCAAGCTGCGAAGCTGCACAAGGCTCCAGTCTGATTTGGCTTAGTTTCTACATCTGGTTAGCCTTCCAAATACTCATCACTTTACAGTGTATGCTGGGGCTTTGAACATGACACTAACATGTGTATTACTACATGACACTGGCTCAAGAGCGTTTCATGTGGCACTGGCACAAGTGCTTTTTATGTGGCACAGGACTCTAGCAGACCAATCCTCTTAACCAGGGGATGTGACCTCAACACTTCTGCTGTGGAGCACCCTGTAAATGTAAAACGAGCCATCTACAGTAGATGGAAGCTGGTATAGCAACAATACTGTGTCCATTTAGTTCATTTCTACACAACCTTTGGTAAGTAATTTTCTCTTAATAAGGTGAGATCAGTTTAATGGTTCTCTGAATGTTGTCTGTTATGAGAACATGTCATTTCCAGATTGTGTCAATAATTCTTCATGATCAATTGTACATTCTAACCTGAAGTGAAAGCTAAGGCTTCTTGATATTTTGATGGAATGCTAAAAATACGAAGCATAAAGAAGCAAAGAGAATGGTATAGTTCATGATGGGTAAATGCGATAAGAATTGGAATACAATATAAGTTTCTGAAATAAGTAAAGTAATATCATTTGTTGTTGAATGTTTTGTTATAAGTTGAAACCCTTGTATACAGAAAAATATTTGATAGATTGGTAAGCCTATCTAAGGAAAGAAAATCTCACAAATGCTTGATATCATAAAAACTGGGATAAACTTCTCCAGACTGCAATATCTTTCAATAATAAAAGTAAATAAGACTGTTAAAAATGTGGGTAATAAATGCTTTACAGAGAAAATATTCAATATAGAAAAAAAAATGTTTTATATGAGAGACAATACAGCATTGCTGTACAAATATAATTGGTATAGTATAAGACAGCACTCGTAGTTATCTTGACATAAACAAACGCCATTTTCACAGTCTCAACATAATACAAATAGCAGTTGTAAAGTTGTGAATATTTAAAGAAGTTTACAAAATAAAAATATCAAGCTTTTCTTTAGTAAAAAATTATTAAAAAATGAGAAAACTTATCTCAACTGTTAAATTAGTTTTCTATGAAAGTATTTTTTAAAGTAATTTTTCATTTGTTTATTTGATAAAAGATATATTGAAAATGTTAGAAATAAATCTTTAAACACTAGTAAATAGGAAATACGCTTCTTAACTTAAACTACAGATATAAAAATTTTAAATGGCTTAAAATTTTCTATAAAAATGAAATTAAGACTGTTATACCAATATTGTTATTTCTTTCCTAATTTTCCTCTAAATAGATATGCATTTGTTTTAATCACAAGCAAGTTTTAAAAAAAGAGAAATTATTTTTGTGAAATTCATTTATAATTCTAGTGCACAATTTCTAATAAGACTTTAAAAAACAAAATCAAGAAATAATGTAGATCTCAACTAAATTTAAATTGATAAAAAAATATTACCAAATTTAGCATACATAGTTCACTTGATGGAAACTATTTTAACTTTAAGCTATCAGTAAAGAAGTAGAATAAAAGTGCTTATTTTTAAAGAAGGCCTATGGATAAGATTTAAACTATTTTCTTAGCAATACTGTTTTGTAAAGAATCTTAACTTCATTTTAGTAATTTAATATTTTTTAAATGATTATTTTTATTTTTAAGTAAATCTACCTCACAGGCAAACAGCATTGAGTAGAGGTAATTTCCTAGAATTTGTATGCTTTTTATATCAAGCAGTAGCTGGTTCACTTCATTTATCTTACTAATGTGTCAAGAAAAGTAATGCACATTTCCCTTCTTTATATATCTGAGGTTTTGCACTTCTGTAAGAAATTAACTTTTTAGGTATATTAATTTCTGTTACTAAAGAGTAAAAGGTCATGAAATCTAATATTGAATTTTTAAGCTTTTTAAAAATGGTATGACGAATGGCATAATTTCAGCAAATCATGTCAGCTCCCATACTTAAAGGATTGATGTATTCCACCTTTCGACAAAAATAAACCTATGAAATAGGTGTAAATTAGTCCATGTGTAAATTACTGCTGAAACATTACTGAACTAATGAGAAAAATAAATGAAAATCAAGGTTGCCAACCACAAAAAACTTGTTTCTTTATGTTGAAATCTAGAACAAAGTAGTCATTCTACTTGATTGTTATTTATTTATTCATTTACTGATTTTTCCCTTTTTTCTTTCTTTTTTTTTTTTTTTTTGCACTATACATAAAACCTTATATTTCTTTAATGAAAATTTATCTGAAACAATTCAGTGACAGAATTCTCATAGGCAATAATGCTTCCTAGGAACCATACATTTTTGTTTTATCATTAATGTTAAAAAGAATTTCGAATTTGCATTGATAACAATTAATATAAACAATATGAATTACTTTATTGCTGTCACAGAAGCCTTATCAATTCACATTCTTGGTTTTGTTAGAAGAATACTATCTTACATCGACCTTTGCAAAATAGTGGTTGGTAGTCTTCCCTAAAATTGCTAAAATAAAGTCTTGTGTGCTAACTCTTGCTCTCATTAAGAGGGAAATAAAGCAAAATTAGAAAATCAACAAGTCAATTAAACGTAAATCTTTTATGTAAGAGTTTGCTGCTTAACACTTTTCTCCGATCATATCTCTCAATTGTCTAAATTTTTATAGCTGTATGCATTAACCGCCATTAATAAGGAATCAAAAAGGACTAACTTTCCAGTTGCCCAAGTCCTTCACAGATTTATGAGATAGTCAGAGTAGAAAACTAAGATTTGAAAATTTAGGAGGAATGAAAGCATTTTCTTCTTTGCTAAATATATTCTAAGTAAAAAATAAAAGATATATATATATATATATATATATATATATATATATATATATATATATATATATATATATATATATACATACATATATATATATATATATATATATATATATATATATATATATATATATATATATATATATATATATATATATAGTAACATGCCAAGACCTTAACCCTACCAAGAGAAAGTGTCACCAGAAAGCGCTTTGGCTCACACTGCCATTCTTTTAAAATGTTCGGACCAGAGTAGGTAAAATCTTTCTTAGTTTAATTGATAGACACTTCCCTTGTACCAATAGATTCTACAAAATATTCAATAGACATACCCTGAGATTATTCTTTAGCTGTGCACCTAGTGTAAAAAAAAAGAATTTAATAAGTAGACCCAGACCTGAGACTGAGACAGGATGCTCATGTAGGGGTAACACAACTTGTCCACTTAATGGACAATGCAACAGTTGTTTACAAGGCAGAAGTAACTGCAAGAGGACCCAATGGACAACTGAGTGTGTGGAAATATGTGGGGGCAACAGAAGTCCCTTCAGAACCCGTTTTAACAACAAGTCCGCATTCAACATCCCAGAGAGACATAACGTCACAACTCTAGTCAAGCCTGTCTGGGCTTTAAAAGAAATCACTACGGAGTACAGCATAAAGTGGAAGATCATAGCCAGATTCAAGCTGTACTTCAATAGTAGCAGGGAGTGCAGATTATGCCTGGCCAAGAAGAGGGTGATTTTAAAAGGCACTCAACGCCCAGATATTTACTTCAATAGCAGGAGTGAGGTGTTTAATCCTTGTCTGCATAAAAGGAAATACATTCTATTGTACCTGCGTGATCCATCATGACTGCAACCACGGGTTCCCTGCCTGGACCTTCTGCAAACAACCTTGCATTAATGCTCTTGGGCCCAGTGTAAAGAGTTTGACCAAGACTGACTAATGCATCCATGTACACATACACCCCCACCCATAAAGTGGACACCCCACAGTTAACTATCCCCCAACACCCCAGCACATACTCCCTCACAAAAATTATACCACCACATATAAACAAATCCCACATAAATACATTATGAATTACACATTATACTTTGCCCGTTGCACACTAATATATAAACAATACCCCACAACTTTACCCTTTACAGAAAGAAAACAGAATAAAGAGCACAGTACTAGGTATATCTACACACCCAGAAAAATTTATACATATAACAC
Organism: Octopus bimaculoides; assembly: GCF_046866305.1. NCBI lineage: Eukaryota > Metazoa > Mollusca > Cephalopoda > Octopoda > Octopodidae > Octopus > Octopus bimaculoides. The sequence continues at coordinate 179,401,785 of NC_142928.1, read as the reverse complement.
CACTACACACTCCACCTTTCGAGTGTTGGGCCTCATGGAGGCAATGACAACTGACCGAGACCTTTGGCAATATGTTGTGCTTGAGAAGAAGACCCATTGAGCCAAGTGAAATCGTAGTCATGGCGGGTGCTAGTGTTACACAACTGGTACCCATATGCGTGGCATGTAAAAGCACCCTGCTGTTAGGAAGGGCATCCAGCTGTAGAAACTGTGCCAAATCAGACTGGAGCCTGGTGCAGCCTGTCAGCTTACTGGCCCTGGTCAAACCATCCAACCTATGCCAGCATGGACAACAGACTTTAAAAGATGATGATGAGGATACATATGTATACATATATCAAAGAGGTTTGTGGTAAAGGTATGCTCACTACTCAATCTAATTTGTAACTCAGTATTCAGTGGGGTCAAATAATCATTGCTGAAAGAAATTTGATGATTTTTTTTTCCTCTTTGATAGCAACAAAAAATATTTTCAAACTGAATAGAAGATATGAATCTGAAGTATTTGCAAAATGAACAAAATCTGAAGAAGATGGAAATGAATGTGATTACTGGATTATTTTTGTCTTTAAGTCAGGAGGGAAGGGTAGTGCCTATAGTCTATTGCAGGGCCTTAATACAAGTGGGAGGAATGTATCTTTAAACAGGAGGCCTGATTCAAATGGTTGCATTAGAATGGACTCTGCTCAATATCACCAAAGTGCTGTGATGTTAAACTGAACAATGGACTAAATTAAGTAGGTCATGGCAGGATTTGAACTCAGAATGCTCAGAGATAGGAAGAAGGCATCCTGTCCAATGCTCTAACACTTCTGTCAGTCAACCACAATGGACTGATACTTTATTATGTCTCAAAAAGAAAAAAGTAACAGAAGGCAACAAAGTCTCTGTCATGATTTGAATTCAGAATGCAAGGTAGTGGATAAATACAGCAATATATTTTGTGCAGCCTTGCAATGACTCTGCCAATTCACATCCTCAATGTATATAAAATATAAATAAAAATTTTAGATTTGGTCTTAATTTCTTTATAAAGATGGTTGATAATTAGATTTATGAAATCCTTCCAATAGAAATGTGATATAAAAACCAGATATAAAATTGCAAATTAACAATTATTATGAGGTAAATACAGCTGACTTTGCAAAGGTGACAAAATGAAGTTATTTGGAATAGTCTCATCCAACAAATAGTTGTATAAAACTAGTGATTGAATGATCTTAGATGGTGGAGATTAATTATGTACACTCTTACATTTGTAATACAAACATATGTATGTATACGAAAATATCATTTTGTGTGTGTGTGTGTGTGTGTGTGTGTGTGTGTGTGTGTGTAAATACTGATGTAAAGATACATGAACACACACAAAAGAAATACAGACAAATTTATCAGCTTTTATAATCGTTTTAGCTTAGTTTGAACATGGTACAATGATCTATTCATTAACTGTCATTTGAAACCTACACTTTTAGTTTTGAAAGCAGTGGTGGGGGAGGAGGTTATCAGAACTTTTATCTCACCGTACATCATACAAAATGTTAGATTATCGGATGTTTTGTGTCAGAGTGTAACAATGAAAGTCAGGCAGTTGTATTGTCAATGTTTACTAATGATAATATGGATATGTAATGAAGATTTAAACAGTGGTGGGAGGAGATGTTCAGAGTCATTTGTTGTATCGTTGGAACAAGACCGAAGGCTTCATCCCTCCTTGTATGGTGTTATCTCGAGTAAATCAACTTTGTGGAGTCTCTTTGTCTTCCTAAGTAAATCTAAAAGGATATTAACAAATACCCCAGCACAGTAAGCTAATGAAACACTTGTTAATTTCACCACTGGGCTGTACCTCTCATGATCCTTGCCTTCACTATATTTCACCTCCAGCAAACACCAAGTTCTTACAATATACTGAGATTACCATTAAGATTATGTGATGTTCATGCCCATATCAATGATTCCCACTCTAAATTTTGGCAAAATCTTTCATGAAGTATCTATAGACTGGTTTTGTTAATAGCTAAATAAGGGCTGAATAATGCGATGGAATATTTTGCTCTGCATTTAACACCTCAAGTCTTGATGGAGTCTTAGGGTTGCCTGAGTATCTGAATCTGACAGTGCCCATCCTTGTCCAGGTCTGGCCATTGCTGATTTGTTTGAGAAATAGTTATCTATCTATTTGTCTAAAATAGATAAATAGATAGAGAGAGATGGAGAGAGAAAGTCCAGTCATAGACCGGTATTTTGTTTATGAACCCCAAAGAAATGAAAAGCAAAGTTGACCTCAGTAAAATTTTAACTCAGAGCACAAAAACCATAACAAATACCACAAAGCATTCTATTGAACACTTTCAATGATTTCTGCCAGTTTGTCACTGTAGGGTCATGGAATCGGGGCTGACAACTTCAGCCAGAGTGCTGTCACCCATATAGCAATTTTTTTAATACTACTAACCTGTACTTATTAGTGATAACAGACAAACAGAGGTAGATATGGCTTTTAACATTGGCACAAAGCTGAAGATTAATGGAAGAACAGTTGATTAAATTGATCCAGGTGCTTGTTGTGTTGACGCCCCCAGACAATGAAGTAGGCTAGCCCAATACGTAGATATAGAGGGAGAAGTCTAGATGTCATAGTAGTTGAGTAGAGGTCATCCGAATGTGCGATATAACAGTGCTTGACTTGTATTATATTATTATTGACTTCTTTAAGGATAAAAGGTTGAATCTGACAGGATTAGAGCTTAGATTTATAAATGGACATAAGAAAATAGCTCAAGGCATATAAATCTGCTCCTTATTTGCCTTCACAATAGTAATGATAATCCTTTCTACTACAGGCATAAGGCCTGAAATTTTTTAAGGGAAAGGAATAATTTTTTGCATTGACCCCAGTACTCAGCTGGTACTTATTTCACCAACCCTGAAAGAATGAAAGACAAAGTCATCATCAGCAGAATTTGAACACAATAATGATAATAATAATAATTGTTTCAAATTTTGCTACAAGGGCAGCAATTTTGGGGGAGGGGATGAATTGATTACATTGACCCCAGTATTCAACTGGTACTTATTTTATCAACCCCGAAAGGATGAAAGGCAAAGTCGACCTCAATAAAATTTTAACTGAGAACATAGCAACAGGTGAAATTTCATCCAGCGTGCTAACGACTCTGCCAGCTCACTGCCTTAATAATAATAATAATAATAATGATGGACTTGCCCATCGAAGATGATGTATGAGTGTTCAACATAACCTGCACAAATGATATAGTGATCAAATGTATGTGCCATACATTAGCTCACTCCCTCTATCAGATCAACATTGTCTGTTCAGGTGTAATGAGTGTACCACATGTCAGATGTCAAAATGATCTCAGAGCAATGTGAAAGAAGGTGTTTTGCTCATAAAACACAACACATACCTTGGTCCAGGAATCGAACTCACGATCTAGCAATCATGAGTGCAACACTCAAACCACAACAACAATAATAGTAATAATCCTTTCTACTGGCACAAGGCCTGAATTTTCTGGGGAGGAGACTAGTCAATTACATCAACCCCTGTGTTTTACTGGTACTTAATTTTCAACCCCAAAAGGATGAAAGGCAAATTTGACCTTTGAACTCAGAATGTATTGGCAGACAAAATACTGCTAAGCATTTCACACAAAGTGCTAATGATTCTGCCAGCTCACCACCTTAAATAATAATAATAATAATAATAATAATAATAATAATAATAATAATAATAATAATAATAATAATAATAATAATAATAAAGATGATGATGATGATGATGATGATGATGATAATAATAATAATAATTTTTTTCCAAATTTAGGTGTAAGGCTCACAGTTTTTGAGAGAAGTCCTGTCAATAACATCAACCCCAGCACTTAATTGGAACTTTATTTTATCAATCTTGAGGAATTGAAGAGTAAAGTTAATCTTGACAAGATTCGAACTTGGGACTTAAAGAGCTGAAAGAAGTACCACAAGGCATTTTTCTGAGGCTCTGATGACTGCCAATCCACTGCCCTAAGAATAATAATAATTTCTTCTTTTTTTTTTTTTTCTAATTTAACTACCAGGCCAGGAATTTTTGAAGGGATGTGGATTAGTCGATACCATTATCCCCAGTACTTGATTGGTGCATTATTTTATTGACCTCAGAAGGCTGAAAGGCAAAGTTGATCTTGGCAGGATTTGAACTCAGAATATAAAGAGCTGAAACAAAATACTATAAGGTATTTTTCCAATGTTCAAAGGATTCTGCCTAGGCACTGCTCTTTGTGTTTCTAAATTAGGAATGAGCCAGCAATTGTGATTGAGTGAGGGGTTGATCATTACCATCAACTCCAATCCTTGAATGATATTTTATTTCATCAACCCTGGAAGGATGAAAAGCAAAGCTGACCTCAGCAGAATTTGAACTAAGAATGTAAAGATCCAAAACAAATATCACAAATCACTTTTTCCACTGCTCTAGCAATTCTGACAATCCACTATCTTAATAATGATAATTCTTTCTAATTTTTTATATAAAGCTAGTAATTTTGAGAGGATGGGGAAGTTAATTACATTGACCCCAGAATTTAACTGGTACTTATTTTTATTGACCCTGAAGGGATAAAAAGGGATAAAGTCGATCTTAATGGCATTTAAACTCAGAACATAAAACTGGAAGAAATGCCACTAACCGTTTTGTCCAGTGTAAAAATAATTCTGCCAACTTGCAGCCTTAATCTAAATAATAATAATGTTTCTCACATAGGTGCCAGGTCAAAAATATTCAAGGGAGTTAGTCAATTAAATTGACTACAGTAGTCCATTTGTATTTAATTTCATCAACTCTAGAATGGTAAAAGGTAAATGTGACTTCACTGGGGCTTGAACTCACTTAATAAACCGGTTGGCACTCCGTCGCTTACGACGACAAGGGTTCCAGTTGATCCAATCAATGGAACAGCCTGCTCGTGAAATTAACGTGCAAGTGGCTGAGTACTCCACAGACACATGTACCCTTAACGTAGTTCTCGGAGATATTCAGCGTGACACAGTTTGACAAGGCTGACCCTTTGAATTACAGGCACAACAGAAACAGGAAGTAAGAGTGAGAGAAAGTTGTGGTGAAAGAGTACAGCAGGGTTCGCCACCACCCCCTGCCGTAGCCTCATGGAGCTTTATGTGTTTTTGCTCAATAAACACTCACAACGCCCGGTACGGGAATCGAAACCGCGATCCTACGACCGCGAGTCCGCTGCCCTAACCACTGGGCCATTGTACCTCCACTCACTTAATAAAGAGCCAGAACAAATACCACGAAGCATTTTGTCTGAAGCTCAAATGATTCTGTTCTTGCCTCACTCCATAAGTGAACCTCAACAGAATTTAGACTTAAGAGTGCAGAAAGCCAGAGAAAACACCATAAAGTGTTCTTTCTAATGCTCTGACAATTCTGTCCATCAACTGCCTCCTTCTTCTCCTCCTCCATATCTTTCTCTTCTTCGTGATGATGAATATGATCATCATCATCATAATGATGATATCTGACAGAAGTATAAATAGTCACATTTTTGTTTGTGTGGAGTGGTGGATGTAAGCCATTGAATTGACCTTAGTACTCACTTCACTGGCGAGACATAAGACATTTTGCTCTGATGCTCTGACTGATTGTATTTAAATCCATTAATGAATCTAATAGTGATGATGATGGTGATAATAATGATGATGATGATGGCAGTACTGGAACACAATAATGCTACAGTTGCCGCTGCTGCTGATGATGATGGTGCTGCTGGCAGTGGTGGTGGCAATGATAAAGATGATAATAAGAAAGAAGATAACATTACAGCTAACTTTGCTGTAGCTGTTGATGATGTTGATGATAGCAAAAACAACAATGATGAGGAAGATGCTGCTACCACTGCTGCTACTGCTGCTGCTGCTGCTGTTGCTACCACCGCTTCCTCTGCTGCCACTGCCACCACTTCATCCGCTTCTGCTGCTGTTGATGGTGATGGTGATGATGATGACAATGACAATGACAACAACAACGACGACGATGACAATGACAACGATGATGATGATGACGATGATGATGATGATGGCGATGATGATGATGACGATGATGACGATGATGGTGATGACGATGATGACGATGATGGTGATGACGATGATGACGATGAAGATGACAATGATGATGGTGGTGGTGGTGGTGCTACTGCTGCTGGCATCAGTGCTGCAGTAGTTGTGTTGGTGATGATGATGATGACGATGATGATGATGACGATGATGATGATGACGATGATGATGACGATGATGACGATGATGATGATGATTACGATGATGATGATGATGACGATGATGATGATGATGATGATGATGATGATGATGACGATGATGATGATGATGATGACGATGATGATGATGATGACGATGATGACGGCAATGGTAGTGATAGTGGTGGTGGTGGTGATGAAGATGATGATGGTTGTGACAACAACAATGATGATGATGACAATGATGATGACTGTGACGGTGACGACAACAACAACAAGGATGATGACGACGATAATGACAACAATGATGATAAATTATGAAAGAACTACACAATGAGGGAAGGATTCACGGTGTGAAGCTCAAGCAAAGTCGAAACTGTAAATCGCAGACTTTTCAATGAGGTCTAGAGCAACACATATCAAAGGAATCTGTCAACGATACACAATTTAATGCACTTTGTGTTTGTGTAACAAGCTCCAAAAAAAACCAAAAAAAACCAACTGTCTGTTAACTTTATTTATTCTTTTCTCACATCAACTGACAACTGCTAACACCCACTTCAAACAACATCTGCTTTACTTAAATGTATGTTTTGATGCTTCATCTTTTTTTCTCTCTCTCTTTTTACCAATAAGATATTGTGATTGCTGCATTCACAACACCAACAACAACAACGATATACTGATGACGATGGCGATGACAGTGGTGATAGTGGTGGCGGTGGTGGCGGTGGTGGCGGTGGTGGCGATGGTGGTGGTGAAGAATGTTGTAGTGGTGTGGAGATTGTTGAGCAAGTAGAATATTTTCCATGTAAGAGAATACCAAATTATCATATAATGTACAAACAGATATTGAGAAATGCACATACTCATATA